>NC_046166.1:18449922-18528620 GCF_011064425.1 Rattus rattus | reverse complement strand
ACATACACTCAAACACACACACACAAACACGCACACACAAACATGCAGACACACTCACACACACACACAGACAAACACGCACACAGTCACACACACAAATATGCACACACACATACACACACATACACACTCACACACACACTCACACACTTGTATACACACACATACTCAAATTAAATAAATGAAAATATAATTTGAAAAAATTAGTCTAAGTACATATTTGTTACATACCGAACTGGCTGGTGGGCATATGACCATTAAAAGTGTATGTTCTTCCTGAGGATGGACTGTTAATACAGAATCTGACTCCTTAACATAATTTACCTAGCGTAACTTTTCTTTCTTAGTGAGTTCCTACAGCTCTGTAGGACACAGCTGAAATATTCTGATATCTTCATTTTTTTATTTTCTATTAGAGTAGACTTCATAAATTGCCCATCAGTGAAAAAATGAAATAATGTTTCTCATCAACCACAATTTCTGGGGTGATTTTAGGCTAAGTTTTGTAAAGGATTTAATGCATTTCCTTTCCAAAATGATAATTTAAAGAATGCCTGCCTGAAGGCTCAGAGGCATGTGGAGGACCTGTACACATTCAGGGCACTTGGTGTGACTGATGATCCCTTTCAGTAAAAGTCCTCTCTGGCCCCTTTCCTTCCTTTGTTTTCAGGGTTCATCACCAGTTGCCTAATGCCTTCATTTTAATTTTCCTGCTATTCACATTTTAAATTTGTTTCACTTTCACCTCGCAAAGTTAAGCTCTGGGAAAATGACTCAGTGGGTAAAGTACTTTACTCACAAGTAGGAAGACCTGAGTTTGAATCTCTAAATCAATTTGAATCCATTTTGGTAGTCTCTGTGTGTAATGCAGTACTCCTCCGGTGAGATGGGAGACAGGGAAAGAGGAATCTCAGTAAACTTATGGGTCAGCTATGCTGGATCAACCAGCAGGGAAACAAAGAAACCCTGTCTCAAAGATAGTGGGATGCAGGTCCTGACACCTGAGATTGTCCTCTCACCTCCACACATGAGCACCTCACCCCACTTGGGGACACACATATACAGTATGTCTGTTGAGAAAAGGGCTATACACTTTAATTAAAGGTAGCATTGAGATTATTTCATAGATTAACACTAACATTTGCATTTTTTAGATAGCATACTTATTATTCATGCTCTGTGAATCCTCTGTTATCTTTTTCTGTTGGTTTCCAAAATATATAGATTATTTTTATATTTCAACTTTGCCATACTTCCTTAGTCTAGAAATGAACAAATATAACTCCTAAAATTCTCTCAAGCAGTGACTAGTACTTTCCAGGGATCTGACTTTTTACCTCAATAGTAGTTGCCCTCCTGTATTGTGTTGAGAGATCAATTTGGGGGGGTTCAGACTCTGTCTTAGAAAATATGGGTTGAGTTTAAACTCAAGTGAACTAAGAGGCCAGTATCTAGCTCTAGCTTCCAGGTTGCTCCCAACAAAATTGGAGCCCAGTTCGAATCTCCAAGCTTCCCCCAACAAGACTTCTGTTTCTAGGTTATTCCCTAACAAATCTGAACCTACAGGTTGCAAGCCCTCCCTTGTCTAATAACCACCAATTAGAAGGAAAGTGGAACTTAAGTTTATGATTTGCCTCCCAGCAGCAGCAAATTATGCTAAAGGCCAGAGTAGCCCCCAATTAGATGCTTGCCAGACTAAAACCATTCACCCTTTCACTTGGGATTCTTTATAAAACCTTGTTGCCATGAGTGTTCAGGGATTTTCTCCACAGGAACTGTGCTGTGGGTCACCAGTGAATTAAGCCCCAAGCTCCAGTTTGTGAATAAAGACCCTGCTGTGATTGCATCTGATTCTGCTCCTTCTTGGTCTTTTGAGGTTCACAAACATTGTGGCACAGCAGATTCTTGCCTGAATTCACATAGGTATAACCTTATCACTGACCTCTTACTGTTTAATTTGCAACCATCCTTAAACTTGAGGTAATAAAATCTTGTCAGAGTATTACAACTGTTTTTCTTAATTAGCATACTTAATTTGAATTTTAAATATAACTTCTATTTCATATAAAGGTTTGTAGTGCAGCATTTTTATTTTCTCCTCTTATTGGCTTCATATTTCATCAGTATCACTATATTATATTACTATCAAAGTCCAGTGTGCATAAGCCAGTGAAAAAAAAGCATAGGAATACAGGTTTATCAATTTTCGCAATTAAGTGAACCTACTCACAGACCTTCCCAGTCTATAGTTAGCACAGCATGCTCATCTTTCTCCCTCAACCCTACGAGACAGAAATAAATGGGGAAAAATGTATGCTTTGTGCTGCCTCTAAGAAAACAGACTTTTCAGTCTAAAACCTACCTTGGACAGTCATGGGTTGTAGTGAAAACTTTGTGGGGTGCTAAGGGATTATGGGACAACGGTTGGCAGAGACTCTGCACTCCCTCATGATTCCTGAAGTATTTCTCTCCAGGGCACTTCTTGGATAGTCAATGATAACCTGGGATCTCGGCTACCTGGCACTAGTGCCCATGTGTTTTTGTTTTTTTGGCAAAGACATTACTCTTCATTGATTTGCCCCAAATGAGTGAAGAGAGGAGGAGGCAGTTTGTCAGCATGCCTGTCATCAGAATGCCACAAGAAGACCGGTCCTTCAACAACTGGGAAACTGTTAAGGTCCTTTTTATACACTTTGCTTTCTGCTAATACATGTAAGAAAACAGAGATTTTATTGTTTACTTATCCATGTAAATTTTGTAAGTGTACTTAATTTTTTAAAATCTGTAAGACAATTAATGGGTTCGTTTCAATTCTACATGTCAATTTTGTATTTGGTGACAATTTTCCAAGATTTTCTTCCAACCAATGAATTATATTCATCTCCCCATCTTTCAGGCATTCTCAGTTTCTCTCATCAATGGCCAGTTGAATTTATAGAGAGTTTTACAAGCCTTCATTAGCTCTATGCTTTGACATTTTTATGTGATATTCTCATAAACAGCAACTTCATTTAAATTGTATTTTCTCTTTGTTACTAAAATAAACATCAGTGTGTTGTTTTATTGTAATCTTATCTCCCAATATGTCACCAAATTTATTATTAAGTCTTCATAACCAAGAATCTATGGGTTCGTTTAGATTTTCTCTATAAAATTATCAAAAATGAGCGACTAATGTAGTTACATTTGATTATCATTTATGATTTCTCCTGTTATGCATATCTCTTATTATTTTCCTTGGAGAATAAATTAGCTCATATAATCTCATATAAACTGTTAAAGACTTCCCACCCCAGTCTTAATGTACTGATGGGAATTCATACAGCATTTGTTTTCTGCCATGACTGTCACATGTTAATTCCCTCCATGTATATTTTAACCCCTCAAAGTCACTGCTTCTCATTATTATTGACTTATA
Organism: Rattus rattus; assembly: GCF_011064425.1. Taxonomy (NCBI): domain Eukaryota; kingdom Metazoa; phylum Chordata; class Mammalia; order Rodentia; family Muridae; genus Rattus; species Rattus rattus. The sequence goes on along the minus strand of NC_046166.1, from coordinate 18,525,202 downwards.
GAATGGCTTATATTTTGCAGTATTGTGATTGTGGTTTTCAGTGTCTTACTTTAAATTTCAATTGTTTTTCTGAAAATTTCTGTTTTGAATGTCAGTTCAAATATCCAACTGAAGAAATCCCTTAGCTCATTTATCACCGTAAATCTCTTTTACAAAATGCCCTACCATTTTTTGAAAAAGATTTTTTTTCTGAGGAGGCAATGGCTTGACATGTTGATGTGCCATTCTTTACGTTTTATTGTTGCTACTCTAAATTTTACTTGACGGATGTTATTTAATTTTAATTTCACTTTAGGACTAAATGATTCATATGTGCTACACACCGATGTATGCTTGATTATTTTTTGTGGTTTAGCAAAGAGCTTACTTTACATTGGTTTTTAGAGAAATGATGCTTAGTTTTGAAATCTTTTTATCTGCATTATGGCTGTTCCCTTCTCTTTTCTAGACATTATTATTTGGCACCACATGTATGACCTGCTTTTGAAGATATTACTTCTGCCTCCCTGTGACTCAGTGTAGAAATCTGTCTTGACTGCCCGCTTCAGCTTTCTAATGTATTTTTATAGTTAACCTCTCATGTTTCCAGTTGCAGTATGTATTTTCTTAGAAGTCTTACTTTTATTCTTCTGAGAAGGAAAACAATACATCAGGCAAGTGAAATAAATGATCAGAAATATTGGCAAAATGAATTATTGGACAATTCATAAAACTTAATTGGTGTGTGCAGATTGGATGGTATAAATATTAGTTTCCTAATTGTTTATGGTACAGAGGAAGTTATTCCTATTAGTGAAAAAAAGGCAATACAATTTGAATATAATGTGGCATCAGTTTATTAACATATGGTCACCTAGTTAATAAAATAGAGGTCCTTTTAATTATGTTAAAATATCATGTAATTTTTCAGTTACTCTAAAATTTCCGTGGTAATATAAAAAGAATAGTTATGTCACCATGAGTGAGCTCATTGGTTGTGGTCTTGAGTTCATACATGAGAGAGAATGAATGGTCCAAATGTTCCTGTACATAATGCAGAGCAGTCTAATGTTTACCATTCACTGTTTTCTTAGTCAAATTGCTCTGATTGGAAGAAGCTCATTGGATAATGACACAGCTCCTGTCCAGTAGAGTCTGTAGAAGATTTGAGTTGTTGGTCATTATGGATGTCTAAAGCCTCCAGTGATCTTCACAAGCCCTGGGGCCACTAATCTGACTGATATAGAACACCGGAGTACTTTACTCAGCGTCAGGAAGATCCACAGAGGCAATTTATGCAAATGCTGACTGTGGTAGGAGAGGCTGATGAGCCTTTTCCATTAGGACATCTCTCCTTTAATACACTCATCTTTCCTTCATAAAATGATACCCGAAGCAAGCAACATAAACAGTGGTGAGGAAGTTTCATCTAAGTCTCTATAATGCTGGTAATTATCACATGAACTTTAGCAAATGTGAAATTGTCTTTAAATTTTATCGATATGTAGGAAGACAAGATAGATCAGTAACAAAAACAACCCAAACAGAAATCAAGGAAGAAACAAAAGCCTCCATGGAATTTCAATTTTTTTCCATCTGAAAATTTTTCAACAGTAACTTAATATTTTTCTTATTTTTATAAGGACAGTCCTCATGGCATTTGCAAATCTTTCTTCGCCTTCTCTAACTTGTCCATTTAGATGTAATTGTGATTAATGATGAGTTTAAACATACCCCTAACACAAGATTTTGCGTTGTCTACTTATGATCCAATTATTACTTTCTTGTTAAACCTATTGAGTCAACTCAGTCAGTGCCGTTGCTTCTCATCGTGTCACTCTAACTCAATGTCTCTCCTACATGAAAAAGCATCACTAAGGCCGAGACACTCAGGAAACTATCCTCGCCTAGGACGTTATATTTTCCAATCCAGATTATGTTTTCTTCTTTTTTTGGGTTTGATGCCCTATCTTAGTATTATGGGATGTCAGTGAGGACAGGACAGCTGTGAGGACAGCTTGACAGCTACACATCGTCACAGTTGACTCAACACAGTCTGGGGATTATATTTTCTCATTATGTTTTCTTCTTTGAGTTTTGCCCACTGTATTAGTGAGTTAGTGAAAGGACTGACGGGATTGCATAAGAAGAACACAATATTAACTCCCCAGAGCTTATAGGGACTAAACAACCATCCCATGAGAACACAAGGATGAACCTATGGCTCCATCCACGTATGTTGCAGAGGACGGCCTTGTCTGGCATCAATGGAAGGAGAAGCCCTTGGTTTTGTCAAGGCTGGATTACCCAGTGTAGGGGAAAGTCAGGGCAGAGAGGTGGGAGGGGGTGTGTGGGTGCATGGGTGGGTGCAGGAGCACCCTCATAGAAGCGTTGTGGGATGATGAATTGGGGTGGGACAGTGGATTTCTGGAAGGGAAAAAGGGAAATGGGATAACATTTACAATGTAATTTTAAAAATGCAATTAAAAAGTAAGTGAGAATTGCTCTCTGCAAAAACAATATTCATATGCCACACACCCTAAAAAAACCTTTACTTTGATCCATAATTTCAGTGCCAACTGAGTTGTGCAAAATACCAAACTTAAAATTATTTTATTTCAGAAATGTGGATCTTACCCATAGTGACTTCTATAATTTATTCTAATTTTCTAAACATTGTTTCTAACAAGTCTGATACCAATATAATTTTAATTGTTTTCTGTAGTGTTTGTGATGAGATAATACGGAGTCCTATAGACATAATAGATCTGAAAGAGGCTATTATTTCCTATGGAATATGTTCACCTTTTGTTAAGCAAATATTAAATAACTGGACTACCCAAATAGAATTATTCCCCAAGATTTGGAGGAATTGGTGACAGCTGTCCTAGAAGCCAGTCAACAATTACAATGTTTAATGTCATGGAGAGAAGAAGCCATGAATATTAAATAACAAAATAGATCAAGAGGAATAAAGACTGGTAAAGATAAATTGCTTGGTGAATGGAGGTATTCTGACCTACAAGAACAAATTAGACTTGATGTGCCATTATAGAATAATGTCACTTGACTGTATGAAGTAGTCTTTTGTCTCTAAACTTCTTTCTCCCTTACTTAGTGTTGGGAGTTGGAGGGGATTAGGGTAGAATAGAGTTTGGGAGGGTGGTAGATATAATAACCAAAAAATACACCAACACCTTCCTAAATCATGAGCAATTTTTTCCTTACCAGAACATATGCTTCTTTCAGGAATTCTAAAGTATCCTAAGGATAATATGTCTCATCTGTCTAGTTTGTCAGGAATGTGTAAATAGTTTTTAGGTATACCTTTTTCAATCTACTTAGTAGTTTTATCTCTCTGTGCTGTCTCTACATGTTTCTCCTTAGACAGTGGGTGGTGTCCTTTGTCTTTCACAGCTCTTCATTTAATCACTTTCTATTTTTAAGAACTCTTCATCGGGCCTCTGGAAGATGGGTCCCACGCAGTGTCAACATGAGAATCGAGAAGTGTTATTTCTGCTCCAGGCCAATCAACCCAGGCCACGGCATGATGTTCGGCCGCAACGACTGCAAGGTGTTCTGATTCTGCAATTCCAAGTGTCATAAAAACTTGAAGAAGAACAACCCAGGTAAGGTCAGGTGGACTAAAGCCTTCTGTAAAGCAGCTGGCAAAGAGCTCACAGTGAACAACTCATTTGAATCTGAAAAACGTAGAAATGAGCTTGTGAAATACCAGCGAGAGCCGTGGAATCAAACTATTGATGCAATGAAGAGAGTTGAAGAGATCAAACAGAAGCGCCAGGCTAAATTCATAATGAACAGATTGGAGAAAAACAAAGAGCTACAGAATGTTCAGGACATCAAAGAGGTCAAGCCGAACATCCATTTTATCTGGGCTCCTCTTGCAGTCAAAGGGAAGCAGCTGGCGGAAAAAATGGTGCAGTTGTTAGAGGAGGATGTGGACATGGAGGACGCTTCCTGACCGTGCTGCCTGCAAGCAGCCCTGTGCACACTGGAGTCAAGCAGAGGCTTTCGGCCCCTAAGTTATTCATTGGTTCCATAAGGTCCCTCAGACAAGGGTGATTCAACGTGCTTCCCCCTAAATGTTGCAGCCTGTAAAAGCATCCCCTTGTGGGCGTTAGGTCTCGGCTCAGCATTCTGCTTCCCTGCGTTATGCTCATGCAAACAGGACAGATGAAGACATGAACTTTGGGTATAACATGGTTGAGCTGACTGTCTTCCAGTGTGAAATTTGACACATATTATATTCCTTGCATTGGGATAGTCTGTTTATTAGAGTTATTGAAATGGAGGTCACACAAGGACCTCCTTGTCTACTTGAGTCTCTTCTGTTTCAGACTAATATGTTTAGTAACTTCTCAGAGTTGCATAATGGCATCATACAATACAGTTGGATTTCGTTGGGCCGTCTGACCTGCCTCGGCCTTTCTGATAGGCAGCTGTGATTATGGAGGTGGACTGGGTTGATAAACTTGGCCTGCAGGGCACCTTACTGTTTTTGCTTTGGAGGATGCTCAGTTCCAAGTGGTGACATCTGTCTCAAAAGATTCTCCTCTCCTTCCAGCCCAGCAGTGATCTAGAAGCAGAAGAATCTTGGTGCCTTTCATAGTTTAACTTGTGGTTTTCTTTTCCTCCCCCTCCCCTTTTTTTCTAAGACAAGGATTTCTTCATGTAGCCCTGGCTGTCCTGAAACTCACTCTTGTAGACCAGACTGCCTTGAACTCACAAGAAAGCCCCACCTGTCCTTTCCTCCCAGTTCTGGGGTTTAAGATGTGTACCATTATATCTAGTATTTTGATTTTTTTTAAAAGCTAAAAAAAAACCAAAAAACTCTGCTTTTAAAAAAGTAGAACTTATGGATAGAATGCTATTATTTGTACATAAAGAAAGCCCTTCCTAAAGTTAAAAAAAAAGTCTTAATTAGTCCTTCCAGCTCTGTAATTTACTCCTTAATCCAGTCAATAATATTTATCTAATATGATGACATTAAATATGTAAAACATATTTTAATTTATTGGTTATTTTATTTATTTACATTTTAAATGTTATCATCCTCAGGTTTTCCCTCTGAAACCCTTTTCCCCTCCCTCTCCTGCTTCTATATCCTATAATTTTTCTTGTATACAAACATAATCCTTCATTTTATGACTTTCTTTATTCCATGAGTACAACTCATGAGTATAATACTAACTTTCCTTTAATGTATCCATTTTCTGATTGCTATATATTAGTTAAACAATGTCTATGTGATTTTTACAGCTACACAATAATCCAGTGTGCAGGCACACTTATTTATTTTTATACTAACTATATTTTTCTTCTGTTATATATTTCAATTACACAGATCACTGCAATCAAAATCAATATATACATGTGGCATGTGTGTGTGTGTGTGTGTGTGTGTGTGTGTATGCTTATTTTTGAAGTTTGGGAATTTTAAAATGAGGGTTAGAAAGTAAAAAAAAATGTACATGCAATTTTGTCAGCTATACCCTCTGGAACTTACAAAGAATGCTCCAATGGTTTTCCCATATTTCTAGTAGGATTTCTCAGAAAGGTTCTCCTCCTCAGAGCTGTGACCTCAAAATATGACTACATATTTTTAGAATTTTTTATTAAGTTGATACATGGATTATAAATATTTTAATTGGTACTTTTCTAAGTATAGATAAGTGTGAAAATGTATTTAAGAGCTATTTTTACTCCTCAGTTTGGTGTTGGGCATTGAATATTTCCTGTCTTTGAACCATATCTAGAACTCTTTCTGAAACTACTAGTTTGTTTTATCTGTCTCTTTGTTTGAAATCTTTGAGTATTCCCTACAATTTTTTATTCTATTCACCTTGTGTATTCCATCTATTTTAAGTTTCAATCTCTTGAAATTTTTCCCCATCAAGGCCAATTTGTGATGTCCAAGTGATCTTGGATATATGGTCTACCACTAAATAGTGGTCAAGGTTTTAGCAACTACATTTTAGAGAAAACTGATCATTCCTCTACCAGAAACTAATTTCTTAGTTTCTCTATCATGGGAGTGAAACATTATTATGCCCATACACCCTCTTTGTGCTGGAATTTGGTCTGGTTTAGGTTTGCACAGGTATTGTGCTTGCTGTCAAAATCACTATGAGTTTGTTTTTACGGTTTTTTCATGGTATCTAGAAAACGCTATTTCCTTCTATGCATGAACTTCCTGTGTCTCTGGTATTCTTTCCTCTTTCTCCTCTTTAGTGGTCCCTGAACTCTGATGGAGTAGATTTGGTGAATATGTTCTATTTGGAGCAAACATTCTGCAGTTTCCTGTCTTTTGAACTTTGGTCAGTTGTTTGTATCTGGAGTAGTCATTATCTTCTGTAATCTGAAGCATCTGTGATTAGAGTTGAGAGACACCTTGATCTATGGTTATGATGAGAGTTCATTAAGATTTAGTTTAAAACTATATTCATTCTGAAATATATAGATAGAAACTACATACAATGTTGTTCTTAGTGATTTTTATGCCAGTTTGCCATTTCTCTTTTAGCTCCATCTAGAGAGATTTTCCATATGAGAATTTTCCCCCATGAACTTCAAAAACTGTTCATGCATTTTGGTATGACATTCAACTAGCCTTTCCGTCAGACTATGGAAGATTCTTCCTAGTACAAGGGGTAAAGTGTAAACAACCATGTTTTGTACTAGTATTTCTTAAAGTGTTTTACATTTAGATGTAGAGTTAGTTTCACATCAACAACACAATGATGGATTTAATTTTAACCTTTATTCTTTTCCCAAGTAGAGCTTTGATTCTTTCTAATTAATAAAACAAAGTTGAGGTAAGATGACACTATATGCATAGATTATGCTTTGTGCTCACATATCTACTGCTTTTTCATATTTTCCTTCAATGATTTATGGTCTAGTCATCAAGCAGCAACACGTATTTGACAACTTTGGACATAAAGTATATTTTGATATTTTGATTCAGCCCATATTCACTAATTTTTCAATTATTCTGTGCATGTATTATTTTTCCACAGAAACTGTGTTATCAATTTATCCAGCTTCAAACATTTTTGCTTTAGGGTGTTCCTGCCTTTAAATCCTTTTTCTATTTCTGACAATGAAAATTAAAAGCAGAATGTATTCATACCGCCAAGCATTCAACAACTAAGCTATACCCATGACTATCCTCCTCCTCTCCCCCTCCTCTCCTCCTCTTCTCCTTTCTCTCCCAACCCTCCTCCTACATTTCTGTTTGTAACTGTATCTCATAAGTTGTCTCGGCAGGCCACAGACTTTTAATCTTTTGTCTCATCTCTCTCATCCCAAGTACTTGAGATTATTGGCAGACACGGAGTTTAATATCTTTGGGTTTTTTTTTTTTACAATGATTCTTTAAATATATAAAACATCAACTTAATGTAAGTTAGGTCTTTTATAATTTATTAGATAAATCTACTCTACCAAGAAGGGGACGTATTTCCATTTATATACATGATATAATATGTTTGCCAACTTTATATTTTTACCATCTCTAGATCACTAGAAATCTCTGATGTCCCACACGGATACTGTAAAGTACTCTATATTGTTAGTTTGTGGTTACATACATATCACATATTGTTTGCTTATAATTTGATGGGACAGTGTCCCCTGTGTAGCTCAAAGTACTTTGTTATTGGATATTTATTGGATACCTTCTATGAGTGTACTTGCCTCTGACCCACCCATTCCCACCTCACCATCCTAGCATTCCCTTACACTGGGGAATAAAGCCTTCACAGGATCAATGGTCTCTCCTCTTAGAGATACCAGATAAGGCCATCTTCTGCTACATATGCAGCTAGAGCCATGGGTCCCTCTATGTGTATGCTTTGGTTGCTGGTTTAGTCCCTAGGAGTTCTGGGTGATGATTGATATTGTTATTCTTCTTATGGGGTTGCAAACGTTCACATTGTGTGACATAAAAATATTTAAGAGTATGGGACAGGATCCTTCTGGTTTCTGCCCGTGCCCAGAGCTGACCCAGTCCACAGTTTTCGTAACTCAAATCCCATGGGGGAGAGAACTGGACTATCAGAAGTATGGACAATCCTAAGAGCTCAGGGGTGACCATCACTTCTCACATTCCTCGCCCAAGAGGAACCTGCCTATTGCCCTGTAGATACAGGAACATAGGAGCCGTCTGTGATAGGACACTTCCAGTTTCTGCCTGTGCCCAGAGCTGACCTGAACCCCATAGATCTTAGTATTCTAATCCCATGAGGGAGGAGTTGGACTCAGAAGCACAGACAATCCTGAGAGCCCAGGAGAGACTACTACTTATTCACATTGTCGGCCAAAAGAACCTGCCTTAAAGCCCATACTGTCCCATAGACAAAGGAACCTAAGAGTATTAAGGAGAGAGGATCATTCTGGTCTCTACCTGAGCCCAGCGCTTAAAGCCCATCTCCAGGAGCTCTGACACACGGGAGAGCAGAGGTAAGACCACCACTTTGGCTCTGAGGGAACTGCCTGGAACCCTCAGGACACAGGAACCAAGGAGAAGTCTAGGAAAGGACACTTCTGGTTTCTGCCTGTGCCCGAAGCTGACTTAGTCCCACAGATCTCTGTATATAAATCCCATGGGGGAGCATGCTGGACTCTCAGAAGTGCTGACAACCTTGAGAGTTCAGGGGAGACCATCACTTCTGCTCATGCCTAAGAACCACCAACCTAGAGTTCTCTGGACACAGGACCCCAGGAGCAATCTGGGACAGCATACTTCTAGTTTCTGCCTGTGCCCAGAGCTGAACCTGTGGCACAGATCTCTGTATCCTGCTTGGAGATAGCTGGTCTCCAGGAGTAACAAACAGGCTTACAGGATAGACAAGCCACGGTCAGAGACAGTAAGGCCAGCCAACACCAAAAACAACCGGATGGGGAGAGGCAAGCTCAGAAACTTAAGCAACAGAATCCAAGACTACTTGGCATAATCAGAGCCCAGTTCTCCTACCAAAGAAAATACTGAATATCCCAACAATCAAGATCTGTATTTAAACCATATCTCCTGATGATGCTATATGGCATTAAGGAAATAAATAACTCCCTTAAAGAAATACAGGACAATGCCAGTAAAACAAGTAGAAGCCTTAAAAAGAAATAAAAATCCTTAAAGAATTACATGATAACACAGCTAAACAGGTTAAAGAATTGAACAAACTATCCAGGATAAAAAATGAAAAGGAACAATAAGGAAATCACAGAGGGAGACAACCATTGAGTTAGGGAAAGACAACTAAAAACGTACATGAGAGATAGAAGAAAATCCTAGGCAGAAGATACCATAGAAAACTTGACACAACCATAGTAAAAGGTGTAAATACATGGACTGACCCTGGACTCTGACTCCAAAAAATGAATAAAAGAGATACAAGAGAGAATATCAGGGCGGCAGAAGATACCATAACCGAAAAATAACATTGAAAATGTAACTATTCAAAAAAAAATAAAAAAAAAGAAAAGGTAAAAGACAAAAATCTCCTATCCCAAAAACATCCAGGAACCAGGACAATAAAAAAGACCAAATAAAAGGGATAATAGGTATAGAAGAGAACAGAGATTCTAACTTAAAGGGCCAGGAAATATCTTTCAAATAAAAAATTAAAGTGCCCATGAACATAAAAGAAAGCTTCACAGAACTCTAAAATAGATTGGACCAGAAATAAAACTTTTTCTGACATATAATAATCAAAGCACCAAATACACAAAACAAAGAAAGAATATTAAAAGTAGTAAGGGAAAAGGTCAAGAATATATTAAGGCAGACATAACAGAATTATACCAGACTTTAAGAGAGACTAAGAAAGCTAGATGATCCCAGAGATGTTATACAGGGCTCTTAAGAGAAAACAAAATGCCAGCCAGGCTACTATATTCAGCAAAACTCCTAATTAACAAAGATGGAGAAACCAAGATATTCCATGACAAAACCAAATTTACACAATATCTTTCTTCACAAAACCAGGTCTACAAAAGATAATAAATGGAAACCCAACAAGAAGGAAACTACATCCTAGATAAAGTGAAGAAAGTAATCTTCTTGCAAATAAACCCAAAAGAAGAGAGAGACACAAACATAATTCCAATTCTAACAATAAAAGTAACAGGAAACAAAAAATTCACTATTCCTTAATATCTCTTAAAATCAAGAAGTTAGATTTCACAGAATCAAATAACTCTAATGAAAAATGGGGTACAGAACTAAACAATGAATTCTGAGCTGAGGAATATAAAATGGCAGAGAAGTACCTAAAGAGATGTTCAATATCCTTAGTTATCAGGGAAATGCAAATCAAAACAACTCTAAGATTCCAGTTAGAATCTTCAAGTCTAAGATAGCAGTCAGAATGCCAAAGATCAAAAAGCCAGGTGACAACAAATGCTGCACGGATGTGGAGAAAGAGGAACACTCCTCCATTGTTGGTGGGATTGCAGACTGGTACAACCACTCTGGAAATCAGTCTGGAAGTTCCTCGGAAAATTGGATATAGTAATAGCTAAGGATCCAGCTATACCACTCCTGGACATATACCTAAAAGTTGCTTTAATGTATAACAAGGACACAGGCTCCACTGTGTTCATAACAGCCTTATTGACAATAGCTAGAAGCTGGAATGTGTCCAGATGCCCTTCAACCGAGGAATGATACAGAAAAGATGGTACATCTACACTATGGAGTATTACAAAGCTATCAAAAAGAATGAGTTCATGAAATACATAGGCAAATGGATGGAACTAGAAAATATCATCCTGAGTGAGGTAACCCAATCACAAAATAAATACACATGGTGTGCACTCACTGATAAATTGATATTAGCCCAAAAGCTTGGATTACCCAAGATACACCCCACAGACTACATGAAGCTCAAGAAGAAGAATGACCAAAGTGTAGATGCTTCAGTCCTTCTTAGAAGGGGGAACAAAAAATATTCATAGGAGGAGATTCAGAGACAAAGTTTGGAGCAGAGACTGAAGGAAAGACCATTCTGAGACTGCCTCGCCTGTGGATCCAGCCCATAGATACACAGCCACCATTCCCAGACAACATTGCTAATTTCAAAAAGTGCATGCTGACTGGAGCTTGACAAAGCTGTCTCCTGGAAGGCTCTGACAGAGCATTTGTCATACAGAGGCAGATGCTTGCAGCCAGCCATTGAACTGAGTCAGAGTCACCATTGGAGGAGTTAAAGAATGGATTGAAGGAACTGAAGGTGTTTGAATCCCTTTGAGAACAATAATATCAACTATCCAGAGCTCCCAGGGACTAAACCACCATCCAAAGTGTATACATGGACAGACCCATGGCTCCAGCTGCAAATGTAGATAGGATGGGTTTTGTTGGGCAATGGGAGGAGAAGCCTTGGTCCTGTTAAAGCTGCACCCCCCCCCCGTGTGTAGTGGAATGTCAGGGAGGGGAGCTGGGAAGGGATTTGCTTTGGGTGGGGAACCCTCAGAGAAGAACCGGAGGGGGGATGGGATGGAGGTTTATGGACTGGAAACCAGGAAAGGGGATAACATTTGAAATATAAATAAAAAGAAAATCCAGTAAACCAAACAAACAAGCAAACAAACCAGGGAAGGATTATGACTCCTTACCATTGTATCAGTAACATATAACACATAATAACCTGGGTTAAATATGAATTTACTCTGTGTCATGTATATGTTTAACTCTTATAAACTTATGTGTTATAATCCAGATATTAATCTTTCATTGTGGAAATTTAATATCTACAAGAACATTTTATCTGCGTCATCAATTCATAAATTGATTGATCAAATTTATACTTTTAATTTATAAAAATCATTGATGTATAAATTTTTTCAATGAGACATTTATGAAAATGGTAAAATGAAAAATGGTATTTTCTTGTGATTATTGAGTGGAAAGGATATTTATATATATATTTTTTGCTGTAAGGAGCACATTATATAAATATAGATCAAATAGTCACAAAAATCAAGTGTGAAGGAGATCTTCAAATCAGTAGGAATTAATATATTGAAATAAACTTTCTGTATGGTTCTAAAAATTATATTTAAAAATAAATTTATCTGTTTAAGGAAACCTGCCTTTCCTAGTTATTTCTTCCTAAGCCCCAAACCATCTCACAGCAACGATTGCCCTTAACTTTCTATAAATTTTCTATTTGGTTTTCCTAATGAACTGATTTATGTACAATTTCCATTTCTTCCATTTCAAACATTCACTGAGCACATTTTTAAAAGTCATTGATTCTACAGGATTGGTAGGGTTTACAGGATTTGACTGACAAATATTTCAATCTTTATGGATAGATAACTATTCCATTTTGTGGACCCAAGTTCACTTACCAATTTCTATAGAGATGACATTCATTCTAGACCAACTTTGGAATATTTCTGTCATGCTGCCTAAACAGCATGCATAAGAGTTTTATATGTTATATTTCACATGTGCTAAATATATTGTCAAACATAAAATTAGGGGCAACTCATTTTTATTTTTGTACTGTATTTTCTCTATACCCTAGGAATAATGTGACATCAGACATACACTTTGCAAATATCTTTCGTTTCCTCGTGAATCCATTTGCCTATATTTTCATTTGCTTTCTGAGCTGTGTGAGATATCAAAGCAGGTACACCCACAGAAGTCCTCGCCTCTTTGTTCTCTTATTTTGTTTTTAACATTTATTGTTAAATAGTATGGACATAGATGCTGAGTCCTTGGCTGATCCTTTCTCTCCTTGAGTGTTTTGGTGATGTTTTCTCATTCCTGTGTCACTTCTGTTGGGGGGTCAGACCGTGGTCTTCTTAGGACACCCATGTATGAAACATTATGATTCTTTTTCTGCCTTCAAGATTTGCAACTTGTCTTCATATTCCAGTATGTGCACTGTGACATGCCTGTGACATGCCTGTGACATGCCTGTGACATGCCTGAGTTCATCCTTGGAATTCCATGAGCTGCCTGAGCTATGGACATCTATTTTCCTTGCTTATCTGATTACGTGCTATTTATTATATTCCTAAATTTATAATTTTTCAGTATAATTAAGACGATTTCTGTTATTTCTTTGAATATTTTCTTGTTCTTTCACTCCAATCGTATGACGGTCTCTTTTTGAGCATTTTCTTAAAAACTTTCCTATTTTCTCTATTCTTTCTTCTCAGTCTTTTGTGTTTTTTTTTTCATCTGTAATCTCCAACAAACTCATTTATTCTTGAGATAAATATGACTCTTCACAAATTACGATCACAGTCAATGCTGTCATCGTTGGGGTAAATTTCAAATGTGTGTCTTCTTTTTTAAAATGTATTTATTTTTCTTACATTCCAATATCAGCTCCCCACCACCTCCCAGTACCCCTCATGAAGAACCTCTCCCCATTCTTTCTCCCTTTCTCCTTTTACCCTCTGGTACACCACCCTATCTGAGTACATACTTTTTCTCCTGAAAACTCTCTGTCCTGAGATAGGCAGCATTTTTCTTTTTTTAGATCCTTGGATAGTCAGTCTTCAGATTTTCCTCACTGTTTTCTCTACTGATTTTCTTGGGTTTCAGTGAAGTTTCCTGTACACGAATCAAGTAATAATCTGTTTTTTACGATAAGAAGCTTTCCCTAGCACAGAGGTAAGCTGAGCTAGCATGCAACAGACAGCAGAAGTTCCAGTATTATGAACTTCATTTTACGTTTCTTTGGATTTTTATGTGTTTCTTCACTACTATTCTCTTTGAACCCTATTCAGTCTTTTAGTGATTTAGAAGTAAGCCTACCAAGTCTATTAGAGAGTAAGTCACTAGCAATCTTCAGACAACTTCCCGGAGTTTACTCTCTACTCACTAATGTTCTATATTACTTTCTATTAATATCTTACATAATAGTTTACATGGTAAAGATCCCTTTGTTTTGTTTTGTTTCTGATTTAGGATTTCCTACACATCATATCAAAACCTGTATATAAATAGCTTTACTTGTTATTTATCATTCTTACATCACCAATATGTCTAATTATATTAGCTATTGCATCTAGTATAATGTTGAAATACATATAAGAGATACCATTATAGTGTTTCTGGTGATTTGAAGCACATTTCCTCACTGAGATGTAAGATTTAGGCTAGTGAGATGGTATATCAAGTACAAGCCTGAAGACATGATTCAATTCCAGGAACCACATAGAAGAAGGAAAGACCCATCTTCTGTATTCTTTCCTTTGACCTCTACACATACATTGTAGCATGTATGAATGCCCAAACACTAATAATAAATAAATAAGTATAATGAAATTTTAAAAAGTTTAGTTTTTAGGAGATTCTAGACTTACAATGGCTATATATGCAATTCCCCACCAACGTTCTTATAAACTAACATAATGGTTAGGATAATTGTTGTTGGTATATTCACCGACATCTCTTGGAATCTTAAGGTATTATGTATGATGTGAATCCATCATTTCTTGTTGGAGAGACGTCCTTCTTGATGTAGCCTAATGACTGTTGACTATACTCTTAAGCAGTACTTGTTATCTCCTTTGTGTTGAAGAATGTTTTATGAAGAGTTATCAAGCATTTTCAAGTGGTCTGTATTCTTATTTAGTTTTGGTATGTCCAAGAGGTTGCTATTTATCATAATCAGATTTTTCTATTTCTTCTATGCATTGTGAGCTATATATAATCATTATTTTTCATAAATATTTTAACATTTTAAATTTATTATCTTTTCATATGTTACATCCCAACTACAATTTCTCTTCCATCCACCCCCATCGTCTCTTTTCCCATATCTATTCCCTCCTCTATTTCCCAACAGAGAAGGGGATGCTTAACAAGGTTACAATATAAGTCTAGATACCTCAGTCCTCCTACTAAAGCTGAACAAGGCAACTAGTAGGAGGAAAAGGGTCAAAAAAATAGGCACAAGTATCAGAGATAATCCCCACTTCCACAAGAATACGAGGCTATAAATCCGTAATATATATGCAGAGGACCTATGTGAGATCCATGCAGGCTCTGTGATTTTAGCTTCAGTTACTATGAGGTGCTACAAATCCTGCTTGGTTGATTCTGTGGGCTGCGTTCTTATGGTGTACTTGACCTCTGTGTGTCCTACAATCCTTTCTCCCCGTCTTCCCAGGGTTTCCCTGAGCTAATGTTTGGCTGTGGGTCTCTGCATCTACTCCCATCAGTTGCTGAATGAAACTTCTCTGATGATAATCATTAGGCTCCAGTCTGTAGAACAACAAAATATCATTAGAAATCATTTTCATTTACTTTTGCTAGCCAATTGTATTTGGTTGTTCTTAGGTCTCTGGCCATCCAGTCTCTGATTACTGGCAATCTATGCAGTGTCAGGCATGGGCCTCTCTTATGGCATGGATCTCAAGTTGGACAAGCCAGAAATGGCCGCTCTCACAAGTTTGTCCACTTTTTACCTCAGTACATCTTATAGGGAGGACAAATTGTAGGTCTAAAAGTTTTGCAGCTTGTTTGATAAACCCAACCCACCACTGGAAGCCTTGTGTGGTTACAGAGAGTTAACTGGTTAAAATATAAAAATAATTCACATTTTTGCAAAATGATACTATCTAGAATTATTCTCTTTGTATTTATAATAATATTCATAGATAAAATTAATATTTTAATAGTAATGTCAATAGTCTTTCCACTTGTGTTATAAATAATTTTAGGAAAGTTAAGTATTTGTCTTTTTTGTCATGCAAACATAGTACAGTTTATGTTTCATTTGTCTTCTTATAATCTGACATGTGTATAGGTGTTAACCTCAACGCCTGAAAAGTCATCACATTAACTTTCACTTTTCTAACTTATCTTCCCTCCTATAGTTTTCTACCATTTTCATAATACAGTCCTTTATCATCAATCTCATTCTTGGACCTACCTTATATAAGGAGTATTGTTGTTTCCATGTTATTTTTTAATCCCTAATGTTTTTTACTGCCCACCTTCTTCAAGGCACAATTGATGTATCTTTTGCTATCAGCCAGTAAAACCATTCCAGGCTTACTCAGCAGTTAACTGAAGTTCCACTTTCAGTTTAGAAGTCATGCGTACTCTTGTCTTTTGGCCGTCTCTATATTTCATTTTCCATAAATATTCATTCTGTTTCAATACAATGTCTTTCTTCCTTTTCATCAAACACTAAATACTATTTGAAAGTTTTATATCTAAGATTTCCTTTGCATTGCCCCAGATGTCTTCTTGCTTCACTCCTTATTTCATTTGTATGTTTTTCCCTGTGCCTTTTTTCTGCAAAACTATCTTTTGATTATGCTATGCTAACTGCTTTGTCTCGATTTTCATCTCCTAATTTTATTTTTAGCTGAGGAAAACATTTATCCTAAACTGACTTCATGCTATAAGTTTATTATGTCATACCCCTACTAGATAACCAGCTTTTCAGGAACAAGTATTTTACCCAATTTAGCTAACATGGAACATCGTAATTGTATGAGTTCATGGTAGAGTTAATGCTAAAACTATTAAATGAATGATGTTCTCTATTTTATTGGCAAAGGACTGCTTTTGAGTATCTAAATTCTGGTAGATTAGCAACCTCTCTAATGAGCATGCCTTTTCTTCACCTCTCCAGGCTCTGGCGCTCTATTTTGCATGAGTATCCAGCCTAGGTTGTCATTTTTGATTGTTCTACATTTGGATTATATATCTGTATAAATTACCTACCTTTAATCAAAATGTTGGTGCTATGTAGTCAGTTCAAAGAAGCTTAAAGAGGGAGCTTAGGCACCTAGCACTATATAGGGCATATAATGCTACCGCTTGAACAAAACTCTTCTCTCTCTCTCTCACACACACACACACACACACAGACACACACACACAGAGAGAGAGAGAGAGATAGAGAGAGAGAGAGAGAGAGAGAGAGAGAGAGAGAGAGAGAGAGAGAGAGAGAGAGAGAGAGAGAGAGAGAGGGGGGCTTTCCCATTTTTCAGTGATCTATATTTTTCTGTGAATATATTTTTATACAGGGGGAGTAGTTTCCTCTTAACTCTGTGTGTTTATATTCTCTTTATTTTTTATGCTCAAAATGTAATGTGCGAAGATATTTTTCTCACTTTTCAGCCAGAGCCCTATTTCTAAATCTTCAACTTCTCTCCAGGATCCAAATAGCAGGTACATGAGCAGTCCCCACAGACAGACTATATCTCAACGCCTTCTTTATTTGCTGGAGAAGCACCTCTACATGAAACAGCCCTTTTTTTTTTTTACATCTGGTTTCTAGCTACCAGCAACATGAAGACCCTGAATATTCCAAACTTTTCATACAACCATCTGAAGTTCTACAATCAACTGATATTGATAAGGAAAGATTTCCAAGTTTCAGAAGGTATTGCACGTCTGTGACATAACTTCCTTCTTTTAAATGAGAGTAGTCGTATTGCAGATGTGCTCTTGGGATCACAAATGTCCTATTTAGTTATTTGTAAACTTGATCAACATGGTTAGAATAGTTAAGCTCTGTATACTTGATGTTCTCACCTGCAGAAGGACTGAAAATGATGATACTCAACAGTATTTGGAGGCGAACGCCATGGGGAAAAATAATAGGCCATTCTTCTTTTCACCCATACATATCCGGATGGTGTGTCATGCAAAGTAATATTATAAACGCTTTACAGATAAAATGATTTAACTTTATAACAAATCCTATTGATAGTTATTGTAAAACAGTTAAATGAATTAAACTCCCTCTATATTAGAGGAAATATCAATAAAAATGCAATAAAGATTTTAAAGCCACATTTTAAATCTAATTAAGGTGAGCAATCATACTGATTTTCATAACTATACAATATTCAAGTTGTTCTAGAAGTCACAAGAGAGCCTCTTTCTAGAATATGGATTCACAGTATGCAGTATTTGACATTTTAGGCTAGCTAATTTTATATTGTGGGCATTTGCGTTTATCTGTATTATAACGTTTCCAACCTGGATGTTATTCAGCCTGGGTAAAACATGCTGTAACTTCTATCATTCAACTTGCAGAAATTAAAACAATTTAATAACTGGTGAGATGGTTCTAAGCTCTTCTGTACTCCTCTAGAAACCTGTTTAAAGAGAGCAAACCCGGAGGTCATGCTTAGCTCAGTAGAACCCAAACTCCCTTTTTTCTAAGTTTCTGTACTAGCTTTTTTTTTTTTTAATCACGGTGACAAAATATCTGAGAAAAGCAGTTTTACGAAAGGTGGTGGTGGTGCAAGCCTTTAATTCTGGCACTGGGGAGACAGAGGTAGGCTGAGTTTGGGGCCAGCCTGATCTACTCAGAGAGTTCCAGGATAGCTAAGGCTACACAAAGAAACCCTGCCTCAAAAACACAAACAAACAACAATGAAAAGAGTCATTTCAGGAAGTAGAGTTCTTTGCTGCTCCTTAAGGTGACAAAGAATCATGGCTGAGATAGTGTGGTGACATGCATAGAAAGCAGGAAGGTCAGATATTCTTAGTCAGATTGGAGACAATGGTCAGGACCTGATGCTGGGAAATATAAGGCGACCCACTTAACCCTTCAAATCTCCACCTCCTGTAGGCTCCACAACAGATTCAAACACTGCCAATAGCTGGGCACTGTGTCAGATACATGAGTCTATGTGGAACACCTCATAGTTAAGCCACAATCAAAAGATTCATGAAGTAGATAACACAAATTATAAAAGTACTGTATATGAACATATAGAGAGCTCTAAAAAGTCACAAACAAGTAATTTAGTCATAAAGTGGGCAAACTGTGTCAGTATTTTTTCTCAAGAACATATATAATAAATATGAAATAAAGAAAATCCAACCTAGCTGTCCAATGAATAAAAACCTGATCAACAATGAGATACCAGCATAAAACCATAAGATCCTGAATCTGACACCAGAACACACAGGACAGGTCATAAAAGCATCGGATCTTGGATATGACACCACCGCACATGGAGGAAGACTTAAACAAGTCCGCATCTCCTTCCCTCAAGTCATTGCTTTATTAGCTCTATCCGAAGGCATTTTGGAATGACATAGGTATAAATGAATTGTAATAGGAAGCCTGAAATCAACGTTGAAAAGATAGGCTAAAAGTGCACATAAATTTCTTGTACATTCAAACACAATGTCCTGTGAGATTGCATTATTTCAAAGCAGAAGTCCAAAAATCAACAAAACTAAAGCATACCTTTATCTCTGAGTGCACAGGTTAAGATTTGTAATCAGTATCACTCTACACTCTGACAGATCTCCATGTCATGATTCCAGGTTTCTAAACTCACTCTTTCATTGTTTCTAAGTTAGAAATGGTTACATTTACCTCAGACGGTTAGCATGAAGGTTAGGTAAAGGAAATGATGTGAGGGTGCCTGTGACATAAGTGCCGTGAACCCACAGAAAACAGAAGCTCTACCATTTACACCGTGTGCTGACTTGGGTCTATAGTCTATCACCTTCTAAATTTTAACCTTTGTTTTTCTGTCAAGCACCAGATGTGAAGAACTTCTTGCTTGATAGGCCATGAGTCTCAGCAGCCACTGTTCAACTCTTGTTAAAACACAACAAATAAATAAACAGACATAGCAATATATAAAATAACTGGAGCAATAATGTTGTTCTAATAAAACTTTATTTATATGCAAACGTGGTTGCCGGGCTTACAAAAGCGTACAAGTAAGATGAATAGGTGGGAAGGAGGCTGTGAATAAAAGTGCAAAATAGAAGCAGCTCTGAATAATTCAGTACTGAATATGGAAGCAGGCAGTGGCAAAACTGAAGTGTCCAGGGCTAATGTGGGAGACCTTCTGTGCTGCTTTAAGTTAAGTACTATTCTTATGAGTAATAAGAGACTATCAATTATTTTTAAGTTTTCAATTTCTGAGGAGACAACTAAGAGTCTTCAAGAATGATCATATTCATTTTTAAATTTTGCTCTTAGCGTGTCCATGCTTAAGGACTGAACAAAACCAACAAGATAATATGAATTAGTGATTTCTTTACTGAGCAGTTTCATATTTTTCTGATAGTTAAAGTCATTTCTGTTATTTCCAATTGCAAAAGTCAGTATAGACGTACATGTGAATACATGAAAACACACACACACTATTGGAAATTGCCTCTCACTGCTTTACTATAATAATCTAAATATCATTCATTTTAATGCTTATCAATATTAAGAGCCAGGTAGCTGGGTGGTTTTAAGAGGACTTAAGCAATTTGGCCATAATTAATTATCAGTAAAGAGTGATCTCTGCCTGGCAAAGTTGCTAGCAGAATGCCACAGGTTCTGGGTTTGTCTGATAAGTAAATCAATTTGCTTTTTCTATGTACAGAAATCCAGAACCTGCAGAGACCCTGTGTGGAGCAGAACTCTCTTTTACATCGTTCTTCGTCCTTCTAGATTTGATGTATGCACTATTTTATTTAACATGTATATCGTGTCCTACTACACCAAAGCCACAGCTATCTCTCTTCTGGGGAGAGAGAAGCAGTCTTTCATTTTGAACACAAGGAGGGTACACATAGTCTTTTCGTGTGGACCAAACTGAACCAAAACACTAGGCAGTGGGACTGACATAATTTAAATGGACCTCATCTTGTCTACTAACAATGTGAGCACAGCGTCTCATGGATGGTGTCTTTCACAATGGCCAGAGCAGCTGTCAAGCCGTCTTCGTGTTGACACCTAAAACAAGGGCTCCCGATAGCAGGCTTGGGTCGGTATTTGTCACCATCTATGCAGTGGGATTTCTCCAAGGAATCTGGAAATAGACTTAGTCTTGTCATAGGTTCCATGTGTTTCCACACTGCATTACATCAAGAGCCACAGGGTATCCACATGTCTCCTGATCTGTGATGCTGCTGTCAGAACATTGAATATGTTGACTAACATGTGTTCGGCGTTGTTTAGATTCTGTTCTTCAGTAGGTTTCAGTCCAACAGTTTATTATTCCTTGGGTCAGCTTTCTTTCCTTTTTTTAACTTTGTTTATTTACTTTATGTATATGAGAGCTTTATTTGCATGAACACCTGCTTGCCAGAAAGAAGGCATCATAGATTCCCTTTATAGATGGTTGTGAGCCACCACCTGGTATGCCGGGAATTGAACTCAGGACCTCTGGAAAGTCTCTGAGTTAAGAGACAGTGCTCTTAACCACTGAGCCATCACTTCAGCCCAAAGCCAGTTTTCCTTTACACAATAATTCATCATTTATGTGACAGGGATTTTCTATTCATATAATTCTTTCTTCATTCCATAGATGGCACACTTGGGTAAAGCAATGACCTCTGCTCTTTATTCGAGTTTCACTCTGAATTCACAGACTCGATAGAGTAAATGTTAATGTTGAACTTTCTATTGTCCCTCTTGACTTCTGGGACTCTTACTAGCAAGCATTTAGCTTACTTTGCATAAGCTCTCAGAAGATTGAAGTTCAATATGCTTTCTCTCCTTCTTTTCAACTTTTCGAAACATGAGTACAATGTCTATGACATTTAATTCATTTATTTCTCCTTTCCCAGTGGCTATATGTTGCCAAATTCCAATATTGTAGTAATGTTTGAGCTGCTGACACAGTAATGAAATAAACTGATGGGAAAAGGAGTCTGTTCTCAAGAGTAAGAGACATATAGTTAAATACTACAGGTTTCCTTAAGCAAAGCAAAGCATTATTTATATCTCAGCTAAAATCACCAGTGTAATATTTCCAGGGAGGTGATGTTTGGATTAAGAGGACAGAGTCATGGAATTATTGAACATCCTTGGCTCAATCTGGGGAAAGTATTTCTCAATTGTGAGTGAGGAATGAGAGGAAAGGCCATAAAGAACAAGAAAGAAATTTGGTGGAATAGGAAATACGTATGACCCTTTTCATAGCAGAAAGGGTCAACAAGTGCTAGCCAGAGAACCTAATGATCCAAAGCTTTTAGTGCTTTTGTAAATGTAACCTCTTCCTATTGGAACTAGGCATGGGGGCTATTGGGTCTGAAGCTTTGGTAACTGAGTAGTTACCAAAGACTGTGATGTAGACAGCATGCAAGCCATGTAGACTAGGAACATTGATTGGGAATAATTTCACTTACAAGGTGAGAGCTAACAAAGACTTAGAAGTCAGAAAAAAAAAAAAAAAACTCCTGAGATGCTAGAGTAGCAAGTTTCAACTGAAAGGATATTTTAAAGGCATTTTAGTAGATGTGGTCGGTCTTTGAAATCCACTCTCATATGCTAATAACTTATCGAATTTAGGTACTTAATTTCCCTATGGGATTATTTCCATTGGCTTATTCATAAAAATTTAGTGTTATAATAATATCATTGCTTTTCTTCTGTCTGTCTTCTTTTCTTTCTTTTGCCTGTTTCTGTCTTCCCTTCTCTCTCCTTTTCTCTGTCTTTCTGTCTCCTTCCCTGTTTATTTCTGTCTTTCCATCTTTCTTTTGATTTGTCTCTGTCTGTCTGTCTACCTCCTTCCCTCTCTCTCCCCGTGTGTGTGTTAGTAATTTCACTTGTACATTTAAATTCAACTTCCGTTTGTTATATGTCAACCAGATGGAGTTTTTCTACCAAACACAGATACTCCTTTGTAAATTACCATGAGAAATTAGTATTTTTAAAATAATAATTACACCTGCATTTGGCTAATTTGAGGAGTAATTGCCCAATTTCAGACAAAATTAGTTACTTGGCAGTATTTTTTTTTTTCAGACATAATTTCAGTGTCATGAGAAACAAACAAACCCATCTATGATGGTCATTCCTCTTACGATTCGCATGCTAATAAGGCTGCTCTCCACACATGCTTGCCCTCACTGGCACACTTACAGAACTCCAGGGACAGCCATTCTTGGATCCAAGCAAGGGGGAAAGTTCTCCTGTTGTCTAAAGATTTCAAATTTTCTCTAAAAAGATCCAGTTCACTTTTTCAAGCTGTTATTTGTGGAGAGGATAAAAAATTCTTCTATGGCTCTGAATACATTAGAATTCGCTATTTGGGATTAATGTCCATATTTGTCACAGAAGACACGATTACCAATTACCATTTATTGTTGGTTCATATGATATCACAGATATGGGATTTTATCCATACTCTGGACAAATAGTAATAGCGCAGAAGAAAAGTTTCCCTCACATCTATTACTGGGAGTATTTTACAACTTAGTATTGCATCGACATTATCACCCTCACCTCTGCCTGCCTTGTCTGTTCTCTAGTACCCCCATACACTATCCTTCAAATTCCCAGCTTTCATTATATAAATATCGTTATGTATGTTCTTAAATAGAAACCACAGAGCCACTGTGAAGGAACAGGTGGCCCTCCACAGTTTGAGAAGTTACTTGCTTCGATCTTATTTTATGAAGTCTGTGTTAAGGATGAATCACTTCCTTATATACTTATCTCTAGAACTTTCCAGTGTTCCTTTTTTTTTCCCTGTTCGTCATTAAGGATAATTCTCCATATTACAATAACCCGAGTAAAGACTTCTTAGCTTTTGATACACTTGGTGTTTATATAACCAAGAAACTTCTATTTCTAGACCTAATAAATAAGAAACAAAGATGTTTTCTACTATGAATGAGAAACGTGTGTTCACAAATTATATGGGTTGTTAAAACTGAAATGACAGATTAATGGCGGAAGTATAAAAGTATCCAGCTGTGTTCTATGTAGAAACAACATGGGGAATATTTTTACATAATTGCCAACTTCAGAATACAGTTATAGTATTTTCATTTTTATGATAAAATGTGTCTTTTAAAAAAGGTTGGAAGAGAAGGAAAAACTCTTTCATTCAGCTATAACATTTTTGATAAAAAACACTGTTAAATTGGGAATATTTCTATAGTAACCCACAAACATTTTAATGTCTAACAATTCATAGGGGAAAACATCAAAATTTCAGAGCTGGCTAATAATAGTTGAACCACACATATTTATACAAATAAATTTGTTAAAACAAACCCAAAGGTGAATAATTAATTGCCTGTGAAAATATCTGCAAGCATGTAATGACAATGTCAAAATCCTCAATAAACAAAAGGTCTTTTATTTTGATGAGAACCAATCAACTGTCAACAGAAGAAAACAGGAAAGAACAGTATTTGAGGACAAGCTTGAATGCATAATTAGCATATTAAGCATCCTGTATGGAAACATAGAATTAAATAGTAATATGACAGCTTCTCCCCTTGAAGTTTCTCATTTCCTATCTCCTAGAGACCAGCCGAATCTAAGTAATCCAACCGCTTTTCCTCCATTTTATCTTCCTTGGTTTTTTCTTCTTTAATTACCTTCTTACCTCACAATGTTTTGGAAACACCGTAAGTTTTAGAATTTTTTTTATTTTGTTCACAAAAAAGTTTTAAAAGCACCCCATTAAATCATAATTCATCTATTATACAAAACATTCACAGAAGACCAATTCTTTGTGTTAATTCACAAAAGAAAACTTTGACATACAGTAAATATTCTGCAATAAAGAAAGTAACACTCCATTGTAGAAATGTACTACATTTTCTGTATCCATTCCTCTGTTAAAGGACATCTGTGTTTTTTTCCAGCTTCTGGCTATTATATACACTACTCAGTTATTAAAAACACTGACTTCATGAAATTCTTAGGCAAATGGATGGAACTAGAAAATATCATCTTGAGTGAGGTAATTCAATTACAAAAGAACATACATGGTATGCACTCACTGATAAATGCATATTAGCCCAAAAGCTTAGAATACCTAAGATACAATTTACAGACCACATGAAGCTCAAGAAGAAGGAAGACCAAAATAAGGATGTTTCAGTCCTTCTTAGAAGGGGAAACAAAATACTCACAGGAGGAAATTCAAGGACAACGAGTGGAGCAGTGACTGAAGGACAGGCCATCCAGAGACTGCCCCACCTGGTGATCCATCCAATATGCAGCCATCAAACCCAGTCACTATGCTGATGCCAAGATGTACTTGCTGACAGGAGTCTGATGTGGATGTCTCCTTTAAGGCTCTGCCAGAGCCTTATTGACACAGATGAGGATGCTTGCAGCTAACCATCAGACTGAGCATGGGGACCCCAATGGAGGAATTAGAGAAAGTACTGAAAGAGCTGATGGGGTTTGCAGCCCCATAGGAAGAACAACAATATCAACCAACCAGACGTATCCCCCCGACCTCCACCAATCAAAGAGTACACATGGAGGGGCCCATGGATCCAGCCAAGTTTGTAGGAGAGAATGGTATTGTTGGCATCAACAGTAGGAGAAGCCCTCAGTCCCAGAAGGCTCTTCCCTAGTATAGAGCCTTGCCAGGGTACTGAGTTGGGAATGGGTGGGTGGGAGGGGGAGCATCCTGAAAGAAGCAGGGGGAGGGATATGAGAGAGGAGGAACTGGGAAAGGGGATAATATTTGAGATGTAAATAGATAAAATATTGAATAAAAAAAGAAGGTATCTCAATACATTTATTACACTCTAAAGGCATGTGAAGTTTTAATAATTAGATTTTAGGTAAACAATTAACATGGGAAATATGTTGATATTAATCCTTGATAACATTGTTCCATCTTTATTTAAACCAATGATTAAATTACCATAATAGAGTCTGCCAATCTTTGAAGACCATTTTTAATTACTAAAGCAAATCTTATGCACTAAGTAATGGAGGAAATATACTATTTGCAAGGGCTGAAAGACCCACTATAAAGCTTAGTTACATTCCAAAAGTAAACCAGTTACAAAAAAGTGATCTTAGAGTTTGCTTAAAAAATTAACAAAAAACCAAACAACCACCAAACTGGACCAGACCCAAATTTTCAGATAATTTCAGCTCTTTTATTTGAGGCTCAACCCAACTTGTCTAATAAACTTCTCCCATCCCACTTTTCAGTAATGACTTGTTAAAGACAACGCATAGACTGTCTTTCTTTGGTTTTAGTGGTAATAGAAAACTTGAGCTGGAAGATGTGTATTTTCTTCCAGCAATTACGATTAAATGCAGCCTACCAGGCAAGAGAAGACATAATTGAGCTTGTTAAATGCAATCTTCATTCAAATATCAGAGAGCAGAAAGAGTATTGTTAGTGATGGGGATATTTTCAGACAATCATGATCATCTGCATCACAATATTCTCTCCTATGAAAAAGAGGACCACAATACTCGTCCTAAGCAGCAGCTCAGTGATAACTACTCCGATTCGATGCCTTAAATATGAACATCTGTTTCTAGCACTAAAGGATCAGGGAGTTGTTAATCATTTGTCTTCATCTATTTTCAGTATCAGTAAATATATCATTAGAGATCTAGGAAGGTTACTTCCATTATTTGAACAATCATTTCCATCACCTAATGAAATTATGCATACCATAGTGCATGTAAGGTCTTCTGCCTTTTTCCTTCTTATATACATAAATGCACAAAACTGATGTATTTTTATTTTATTTTGGATTTTCCCCAATATCTTACAGATTTTATTGTTTTACCTTTAGTTTTCATCTTTTAAAATTAAAAATTATTTTATTTTTTGAGATTGTAATTACAAAAATTCTCTCCCTTCCATTTCCCGCCTCCAAACCTGTCACACTTCCAACTTTGCTGTCTTTAGAATCCATGACAGCTTCTTTCATTAATTATTATAGCCATCTTATAGTTGCAATCAAGTACTATACCCACCTTTTTGTCTGGCTATTTTCCTTCAGTAATATCCATAGGTAGTTTTCCAAGATGCTTTTTGGCTGTTTATGGGTGTGTTTAAAATGCCTTATCCATCCATATGTTAAATGCCTTGTCCATTCATATGCCCAAGAAATTTGAAGGAAGTTCTTATTAGTAAGTTGTTAATAAGGCTACCTTAACATTTGTTTCCAGGAATTTGTGAGGACATGTCTTCAATACTTTTGAATGATACCAAGTAATATGTTTTTGTAGTATATGATACCATAATATTCAGCCCTGAAATAAGTTTGTCAAATAATTTTCCAAAATGATTAAGCCATTTGGCCTCTCTACAGTAGTGGATGAGTCCTGTTGTTCCATTTTTCTGGTGATAGCTGATACCTTTAATGTTTTGTATTTGGCCATTTAATAGGCATGAATTAATATCTAATGTAGCTTTAAATTGAAATTTCCAATTATATATAATGATGAGAAAAATTGCTTCTTAATATTCTTCCATTTCTATTTTTCACTACTATTTCATAAATACGGTTCATGTATATTCACATACATCTTACACAAACATATATATTCAGTCAATATTTTTTTTTAGTATATGATTTAATTAAAATATTCAGCCCTGAAATAAGTTTGTAGTAACATTTGGGAATTGGTATTCAAATAATTTTCCAAAATTCTAGATTTCTGGGAAGACATATTGGCCTTTCCTGCCTAGTCTACGGACAGATTTCCTGCCTTGCTGTCACATGATAATAGGAGATATATTTGAAGCTCAAGGTAAGAGCCAGAATGTTTTGTTAGTCTTGGAGGAATAGGTAGGGCTCTAGATGGGTTCGGATATCAAATGTCGGCCATTTCTCTGCTAGCTTGTGACTTAGTTTCCCACAACGCTGCAAAGAATACAAAGCTTATGAGAATTGAGCTTGGAGCTGCTACAAAATTCACTGAACAGCCCCCCCCCATTTCTGACCTTTGTTTCTGAGTCTTCTTTTCCATCTTTCTTATAATGACTCTCACTCTTCCCTCAGAGGACTGCTTGACCTTGCACTGACAGGACAGGTGCACCATATAGACACAGAGACATGGTGTTTTTACTGATAAACTGTAAGCTTGAGTTGGATGGGTCCTGAAGTGGTCTAACCCTCTAAAATGCTTACCTCCCAGCCACATGCCCCTTGTTTCTTGAACTTTGAGTCTCACCCTGGTTTGCTGTGTTCAGTACATGTCCTCCTAGGGAATCCCTTGGCCATCTGCTCATCACAACTCCTTTTGGACCCTCTGCTCATGGCCACATTTTCTCTTTCTTCTCCTCTTCCTCCTCCTCCTCCTCCTCCTCCTCCTCCTCCTCCTCCTCCTGTTCTTCTCCTTCCTGTTCTTTTCCTCTCCTCTCTCCTCCCTCCCCCTCCCCCCCCTTTCTGATCTCCGTGGGACCCTCTGATTAGAATCAGAAGCTCTACCTTCTACTCTTTTGATCTGCTAATTAGCTGATCAGACCTTTATTGACCCCTCAAAAGGTGGTGAAGAAGAATGTTTACAAAACTTTACTACAGGTGATGCTTCATAAAAATAACTATACCAACATCTGCCTGTACTCAACTTTCTCTCAGTATAGAAATCAGCATTTGAATAATATAATCTTTACACAGTGCAAAACTCATCACTTCAACAACCACTAAACAGTGTACATGGTTGAAAGATGATAATTATCTTGACTTTGAAGGTAGACACAAGTATCCAGATTTCACTGAGACCTATCAGAGCATTGCTATATGAACTAGTTTTCTCATCCCCGTGAAAAATCTTTTGCTTCATAGTAACCAGTTGGAAAACTGGTAGTGGAAAATAATATGCACCAAAGAATACAGATCAGGCCATCTTTTGTGCATAATACAAATAATGACTTGATGTCTAGAGCAAGAGGAAGAGCAGTAAGTCAACAGATTCCAACATCAACTTCATATTCATGTTTCTAGGGAAATTTGTTAAAGTTAGAAATAGCTACTGCCTCCTTTGTAAGTTTGATTTCATTTGCTGTAAGGAAGTCCTGAGTCTTTATAATCTTGTTAGTGCTCTTCATAGGGAACTGTGATATGTATTGTGGACATAGATTATCATTGCAAAAAATACAAAAGCTATTCTCATGGCATTGGAGGGACATGAAGTTTGCTAATTTACACACTAAAAACTTGGTGTAACTTGTGTGATTTCACTAACAGGCTCAATGTAATCTACCATGGAAATAGAATTTCTGAAATTCTGAGGGAAGAGAAAGATAAGTATTGTTTCTTGTATCAGACTTTTTTGAGATAATGTCTGTTTTTATTGTTTCTTGGTTTGTGTATGGATGCCCTTGGATACATATGTGGGATGGTGCACTAGCACTTGTGTGTTTGGTAGGTGTGTATGCATGTATGTGTATGCATCAATGTCCAGGTTGATGTTGCTTGCTTCCTCTATTGCTCTTTACCTTAAATCTTGAGGAAGAGTGTCTCACAGAACCCCTATTTTTCCAGTTTGAATAGATTAGTCAGCTTCTTCCAGTAATTTAATGTGAAATGAGGTCTTATTGCTCCACAGTTTGGGTTGGCCTGTAACTCCTGATGATTCTTGAATCTCAACCCCATGCTTTCTGTGATTATAGGCATGCGTCACCATCCTCAATTGAAACAGACATCTAAACTAACACAGTTATTTGCTATTTGCAAGGTGAGTTCATGACTTTACTTATGCAATAGTCATGGCTAGGAATGCCTCTGTGCTCATATGTTCTTTTTCTCATCCTTATTCCTTTATCTTAAAGATAATTGTTTGAGAAGCTGTAATATGTGATGAATGATCCTGATGATGGAATAAAGAATAATTTACCAAGCCTAAAATAAAAATGAAAACAATAATCCCACTGTATTTTGGAGATTGTGGTCAATAAGGAAATAAAACCTAGGTATACTGCATGTTAGAAAACGATGACAAGAAAAAAACTAAGAATGGTTTGAAACATAATAGACTGGCTTCAGAGGACGCTCAGTGATGGAGAGGAGTTACTGCTCTTTCAGGGGACCAGGATTCAGTTATTAACAAGCTCACAGTTGTTCACAACATTTTATAACTCCAGTTCTGGGTGTCTAGATGGCCTCTTTTGTCCTCAGTGGACATGAGACACATATATGGTATACATATACACATGTAGGTAAGCACTCATATACTTATATACATATACTTATGTATATATACACATACTTATATACGTATACTTATGTATAATAAGATAAAAATAAAATAAAGTTTAAAGCTACAAGATATAGACAGAATGATTCTCAGCTTTGCTCAAAGAAATGCTTATTTGGAATAGGGTGATACCCTAGTTAGGGTTTCTGTTTCTATAAACAGACACCTCAACTCTAGTCACTCTTTAAAGGAAAACATTTCATTTGGGCTGACTTATAGCTTAAAGGTTTAGTTCATTATCATTGTGACTGAATTTTGGCAGTATGCAGGTACATGTGGTGTTGGAAAGATAGTTGAAATTTCTACATCTGGATCAGCAGGTAGCAGGAAGAAAAAGTGAGCTTCCATCCTCACGAGGGAAGCTGAGAAAAACAAGGCAGAAGGGACGATGTTGGGACTGACAGTGACAGGATGTGACAAAGAAATGACACATTCACAGGTGTTCTCAAATATGCTTTCAGTTTCTTATATGGACATATTTAGGCTAAACATTTTATTAATTTTTATGTATGATTTTAAACTAAGTTTATGATATATATCTTATAATGGAAGCTTTATTGATTCTTAAAAATAAAAACTGAATTATTTTTCTGTTTTCTTTAATTTTCTTTTACTTTTGAGAATTTCATACATTCATTAAATGAAATGCAATCCTATCTACCCCTCAGATATACCATACTGACTTCTGTTGTTCACACTTCTGTTGTGTGTATTGTCTAGAGGATAACACTATGCCAGTGTCCATTGAAATAAACAAATCATTATTACGACAGTGATGGCATTTCAAATGCACTTGCTGCCTTCCCCATATGCCTTGCATCTTCATAGCTCACAAATTACTTTCCTGAGTTAAGGCCATGGCAGACTTTTGTGTTGAATATTACATATTCTTTCAGGAATTGTGCAAAATCAGTGGTAGCCAGTTATCTTGTAAATTTAAATTTTAATCAATTTCTTATACATCAAGAAAGAACCAATAGATAGCACTTCTTCACTGCCCAGTGAAATATCTAATATCTGGATTTATGCACCATGTGTCTTGAGTCTGAAGCTGCACATTACTGGTTTATATTTAATTTGCTTTACTCTCTATGTGCAACAAATTTCCATTCTCTGCAGAGAATGTTAATGTCTGCAGCAGAATAGAAGTATGAGGATATAGATTTTGTCAAGCACAGATATTGATAGCTTAGTTATATTCCTGATTCAGCAAATACTGTGGCTGTGTGTGCCTCTGTATCAGAGTAGGAGCGTCAAAATCGCATTGGAGAATGCATTGGATCTATAAGTTAATCTAGGTGCTGGTGATGGTTGGAGATTTGAGCCGATACATGAACTCCCAGCCTCCTTTACATTCAATTTTGAGTGATGCTTTTCCATAAACCAAAAAGTTAGTGAGTTGAGAAATGGTACCCCTGGATAAGAAATAGATGAAATAACTTCCTACAACCTATGGAATAAAGTTGAAACTTCACTGTTTTTAATCAATACCCTTTTTTGGCTTCTCCTGAGCCTTGCTTGCAAAACAAACACACAAAGCATACATTTTAGACAAAGCTCATCCTTCCTTGGCTTTATTCCATACACATGTCATGAACCCAAAGTAGAGGACTCTTCCTACCGCTCACTACTGAACCTTGGCTTTGATTTTGACATACAAGGGCAGCATATTTCTCACAAATTTTCTAGTATATGTCTTATATGCTTGAATTCCAAAAATTAGCTTGTATACGTGGATAAATCTACATGGGCCATGTAATGCAGAGATCATATTAAACTTCTCTTTTATTCCTCATCAATCACAGATCACAACCAATGGGACTGCTATTTGATGTAGCCCTTTGTCTGAATAAAGGAGTTAAACTTTAATGATTAAACTAAAAATTGTCACACAATGAATCAGTGGTAAAAATCTTTACTTGTATTTACTTGTATCTTTACAAGTATTGCTGTTAAATACTGTACATGTTATTGTTATTTATTGTCAGCCATGTACTTCTACAGTTCTTAAAGATTTGTTTGGTTGTTCTAGAAAAAAAAAACAGCATCTAAACACCTGTTTAAAGTATTTCTGTGTATGAGTATTTGTCAATCTTGAGAGAGTTAAGATGGCAGCCAATCTGGCTTTGTGTGTTCCTTGACCAAGTGTTAAGTTGGTGCATGAGAAAGGAGCGTGCAGTAATGAGAGAAGCATGAAAGTACATAGAGATGGATATGAAGCACAATGCAAGAGGAGTTCAAAGTCAGAAGACATCAAATTAAATAACTTCTGGAGGGAACTATCGTTCAAGTTTCATGAATAGTTTCAAGACTATGGAATGCTGCAAATAAATTCTAGTTGACAAGATTTGATGTTAGGCAATTGTGCATAGGAGCCACTGATCTGTGATGTCTTGCTTTTTGCTATTTTCTGAAGCACTGACGCAAAACACTTGATTTTTTTCTGATGTCTTTGAAATGGCCCATATTTCTGTTTAAGCTGTTTTCAGACTTGTGATTGTCCTAGTTCAGGCTTCCAAGCACTGAGATTTCCTCAATATAATCCCATACTCAGTATGATTTTATATTTATTTTACTTATTTTAATGGTATTCCTCATGTCTGCTCCAATTATTGGTAAAGACTCCACTATTAATCATCTCTTATTTTTTTGTTTTTACTGAAACTGAACTGAACACTGGAATGAGATAAGTCCAAGTTTTTCTAACTTAATACCATGTTTGAAGTAGGAAGGCAAGTGGTGGATGTCATAGTCTTAATGCCAGGTAAGAGGTGTGGATGGTTCTTAAGTGGGGTGCATGTGGCATTTGTTCCTAAGAGTAATTCTGCCTGCTCTGTGAATGATGTTCTAGAATTCCCAAGACAATGCTAGGTTATTAGTAGTTGTACTTCTTCAGAATGTCCAGAGACAAATTATCAAGAGAACTATAAATTACAATTAACAACAATGACAAAAAAATCTACTAAAAAATCTAGTTTGAAAAATAAGTACTTATCAGTGTTATTTTACATGAGTATGATTGGAAATTCTTCTAGAAGGATCAAGTTGAAAAAGCCTTAGAGCAGCCATAATTTGGGTTTTAAAGGTAGGTTAGCAATTGACAATATAATCTAGACAGTTTTGACACACATATCATTTTAGGATAATAATCATGATTGACAGCATAAGATCATGACTATCAAGCTGTCTTAACTTTCTTCTTTGCAACATTTAAATCTCTTTTACTTGACATACATTTTCTATAATAGTCTACATTCCTTCCCAGAAATGTTTTCTAAATAAGGTAGAACATACATGTTTACAAGTGTACTTCTTAAATGGCCAATGCACAGGTTAATTAGAATTATACTTCTAAATATTCTTAATCTTAGAAAAGTCTCAGGAAGGAGAAATCTTAAATCATTTTTATAAATAGTGGAACTTGTAAAAACCAACAGTCTCAAATTTACTGCAAAAGAGAACTGAACCCAAATTACATTCATAGCTGAACAA
The DNA here is from genome assembly GCF_011064425.1 of Rattus rattus. NCBI lineage: Eukaryota > Metazoa > Chordata > Mammalia > Rodentia > Muridae > Rattus > Rattus rattus. The sequence continues at coordinate 18,491,813 of NC_046166.1, read as the reverse complement.
ACCATATTAAGATCCTTAAATCGTGTGGCCAGACCTTAACGTGCTAAGATGCTAGCCTAAGTGAAGGTCATAGCTTGGCCTTAACATGACAATGTTTACTTTAGGCACACATTTTCTGTGGACTCTTAAGTTCCTTCATTTTCTGTATTTGATAAAGATAAACCCAGAATTTTTTTCCAGAAAAAAAAGACAATAGAACATGCTTTGGTTTTCTCTTGGAAATAATACATTCACATGTGTGGGTGTGCGGGTGTGTCTAGGTACTTAAGTTTATCCAATTATACTATTTGTGTGTAATATTTTTCAGTGTCTAAGTTTCTAAGTACTTTGGATGTACATGTTTGTTGGAGCAACAGTCTGGTCCTCTATCATAATCACTCTGCAACTTCTGTTTGAACATAGCTCTGGTAAATATTGCTAGTTATAAACAATTTTTCTAGGTGTACTGCTATCCATGTGCAATTTCACCTGTGCTGAGGGCTGGGAAGAAGAGAGTTTGAGGCAATAAGTCCTCTCAATAATAACTGTGCTCTACAGGTGTTAAGAGAGCTTCCTTAGTTGGTGATATGTTATGTGTTGACACATGCATGCTATTATACTGAAAAGAAAATACGGTCCAGAGATCAAAGACAGCTTTACGTTTGAAAGGTTTGAAGATTTAACTCACCTCCTTCTCAGTTACAGATCAGTGGACTCTTTTATCAGGCTATTGAGTTTGAAGTGTGGTCAGGACTGTTGGATTTGTAAGCGACTGGAAAAAAGTGGCGATGGCTGTGAAAACTCCTCAACCTATAGCTAGAGTCTAAAGTGAGGGTAGTCATGAGGACTGGTAACTTGTCCCCCTAACCTACTTGCTTGCTCTAACAACAAGTAACTTCACATTATTGCGTTTTCCTATATTTTAAAAGAAAACATATTAGTGTTTAAATTTTTTATTTTTATATTTTTCCTATGATATATGTATATTTTAAATGATTATAGGTTATATTTTCTACTCTAGGCTTTCTTGTCTCATTCTTCACCAGTATTTATTAGTGGCTTGTTCTTTTTCTTCTATTTTCCTTCTACTTCTCCTCCTCCACCTCTTCCCTCTCCATCTCTTCCTCATCCTCCTTCTTCCTACTCATCATTTTTGCTTTACTTTATTAGTTTTAAGGTTTCTAAAGTTATTATTGATAGCCTGAGCCCAGAGCTGACATTATGACACAGCTTTCTGGACCCAGATCCCATGGAGAGATCTGGATACTCAGAAGTGTGGATAATCCTGAGAGCGCAAGTGAAACCACTCTTCTGCTCAAATTCTTGGCCAAAGAAGAAGCTACTTGGAGCCCTCTGAACACTGTAACTGAGGAGCAATCTGGGACAGGATCCTTCCAATTTCTGACTGCAGCCAGAGCTGACCCTGTGACACAGCTCTCTGAACACAAATCTTGCTGGGAGAAAGCAGGCCTCCAGGAGTGCTGACACACAGGCTTACAGGAGTGTCAAGCCACTGTTAGAAACAGGAAGACCAACTACACCAGGGATAAGCAAATGTCAAGAGACAAGGACAAGAACCTAAACAACAGAAACCAAGGCCATTTGGCATCACCAGAACCCAGTTATTATACCGAAGCAAGCTGTGGATACCCAGCACACTGGAAAAGCAACAGTATGCTTTAAAAATCACAACTAATGATGATGTTAGAGGACTTTAACAAGGACATAAATAACTCCCCTAAAGAAATACAGGACAATACAGACAAACATGGAAAAACACAAGCAAACAGATGAAGGAATTGAACAAAACCATCCAGGATCTAAAAATGGAAATAGAAACAGTAAAGCAATCACAAAGGAAGACAACCCTGGAGATAGAAAACTGAGGAAAGAGATAAGGGGACATAGATGCAAGGATCACCAACAGATATAAGAGATAGAAGACAGAATCTCAGGAGCAGAAGATACCATAGAAAACATTGACACAACCATCAAAGAAAATGTAAAATGAAAATACACCTAACTCAAAACATCCAGGAAATCAGGACACAATGAAAAGATCAAACCCAAGGATAATAGGTATAGAAGAGAGCAAAGATTCCCAAAGGGCCAGTTAATATCTTCAACAAAATAAAAAGAAAACTTCCCTAACCTAAAGAAAGAGATGCCCATAAACATTCAAGAAGCCTACAGAATTCCAAATAGATTGCACCAGAAAAGAAATTCCTCCCATTACATAGTAGTCAAAAGACCAAATAAACTTAACAAAGAACGAATATTAAAACCAGTAAGGGGAAAAGGTCAAGTAACATATAAAGGCAGTCCTATCAGAAATAGAGGAGACTTCTCACCACAGACTATAAAAGCCAGAAGGTCCTGGGACTATGTCATACACACCTTTAACAGAAAACAAGTTCCAGCCCAGGCTACTATAGCCAGCAAAACTCCCAATTAACATGGATGGGGAAACCAAGATATTCCATGACAAAACCAAATTTACACAATATCTTTCCAGAAATCCAGCCTTATAAAGAATAATAGATGGAAAACTCCAACACAAGGAAAGAAACAACCTTCATTGAAGGCCTAATACCAAAACTGTCCAAGCTATTCCACAAAACAGAAACAGAAGGAACAGTACCCAATTCATTTTATGAAGCAACAGTTAAAATTACACCTAAACCACAGAAAAGAAAAAATACTACAGACCAATTTTCCTTATGCATATCGATTCAAAAATACTAAATAAAATTCTTCCAAACCAAATCCAAGAGCATATCAAATGATCATCCATCATTATCAAGTAGACTTCATTCCACGGATGTAGGGATGGTTCAATATATGTAAATCCATCAACAAAATCCACTATATAAACAAACTCAGAGAAAAGAACCACATGATCATCTCATGAGATGCTGAGAAAGCACTTCACAAAGTTCAGCATCCTTTCATGTTAAAAGTCTTAGAAAGAGGAGGAATTCAAGACCCATACCTAAACACAGTAAAAGCAAACCAGTAGCCAACATCAAGCTAAATGGAGAGAAACTTGAAGCAATCCCACTAAAATCAGGGACTAGACAAGGCTGCCCACTCTCTCCCTACTTATTCAATTTAGTACTCAAGGTCCTATCCAGAGCAATCAGACGACAATGGTAGGTCAAAGGGATACATATTGGAAAGGAAGAAGTCAAAATATCACTATTTGCAGTGACCCCAAAAATTCCACCACAGACTCCTACAGCTGATTTAAAAAAAAAACTTCAGGAAAGTGGACGGATAAAAAATTAACTCAAACAAATCAGTAGTCTTCCTCTACTGAAAATATAAACAGGCTGAGAAAGAAATTAGGGAAATGACACCTTTCACAATAGTCACAAATAACATAAAATACCTGGATGTGACTCTAACCAAGTATGTGAAAGATCTATATGACAAGAGCTTCAAGTCTCTGAAGAAAGAAATTGAAGAAGATCTCAGAAGATGGGAGGATCTCCCATGCTCATGGGTAGGCATGATTAATATTGTAAAAATGGTCATATTGCTAAAAGCACTCCCCACATTCAATTCAATCCCCATCAAAATTCCAACTCAATTCTTCATAGAGTTAGAAAGAGCAGTTTGTAAATTCATTTGGAATAACAAAAAACCTGGATAGGGAAAACTATCCTCAACAATAAAAGAAGTTCTAGGGGAATCACCATCCCTGACATCAAGCTGTATTCCAGGGCAATAGTGACAAAACCTGTATAGTTTTGGCACAGAGACAGGCAGGTAGATCAATGGAATAGAATTGAAGACTCAGAAATGAGCCCACACACCTATAGTTACTTGATCTTTGACAAAGGAGCTAAAATCATCCAGTGGAAAAAAAGATACTATTTTCAACAAATGGTGCTGGTTCAACTGGTGGTCAGCATATAGAATAATGCAAATAAATTCATTCATATTGCCCTGTACAAAGCTCAAGCCCAGCTGGATCAAAGACCTCCACATAAAACCAGAGACACTCAAGCTATTAGAAGAAAAAGTGGGGAAGAGCCTTGAACACATGGACACTTGGGAAAATTTTCTCAACAGAACACCAATGGCTTATGGTCTAAGATCAAGAATTGACAAATGGGACTTCATGAAATTGCAATGCATCTGTAAAGCAAAGGACACTGTCATTAGGACAAAATGGCAACCAACAGATTAGGAAAAGATCTTTAGCAATCCTACACTCAATAGAGGGCAAATATTAAATGTATACAAAGAATTCAAGAAGTTAGAGTCCAGAGAATCAAATAGCCCTATTAAAATGGGGTACAGAGCTAAACAAAGAATTCTCAGCTGAGAAATATCAAATGGCTGAGAAGCACCTAAAGAAATATTCAACATCCTTAGTCATCAGGGAAATACAAATCAGAACAATCCTGGGATTTCACCTCATACCAGTCAGAATGTCTAAGATAAAAATCTCAGGTGATAATAGATGTTGGCCAGGATATGCAGAAAGAGGAACAATCATCCATTTTTCATGGGATTGCAAGCTGGTATAACCACTCTGGAAATCAATCTGAGGTTCATCAGAGATCTATAACAAGGACACATGTTCCACTATGTTCATAGCAGCCTTATTTATAAAAAAAGCTGGAAAGAACCCAGATGCCCTTCAAGGGAGTAATAGATACAGAAAATGTGGTATATTTACAAAGTGGAATACTACTCAGGTATTAAAAACAATGAGTTCATGAAATTCATAGGGAAATGGATGGAACTAGAAAATATCCTGAGTGAGGTAACCCAATCACAAAACAAAACAATACAAAACAAAACAAAAACAAAACACAAGAACAACAAAACCGATACACTTGTTATGCACTCACAGATAAGTGGATAGTAGCCCACAATTTGGAATATCAAAAAACAAAACAAAACAAAAAAACAAACAAAAAAACCCAAAAAACGTAAAAAACGAATGACCTCACAGACTATATGAAGCTCAAGAAAAAGGAAGACCAAAACATAGATGCTTCAGTTTTTCTTAGAAGGGGGAACAAAGTACTCACAGGAGGAAATATGGAGGAAAAGAATGGAAAAGAGCCTGAAGGAAAGGCTATCTAGAGAATGCCTTACCTGGGAATTCATCCCATATGCAGCCACCAAACCCAATCACTATTGCTGATTCCAACACATGCTTGCTGACATGAGCCTGATATAGCTGTTTACTGAGGGTCTCTGCCAGAGCATGACAAATATAGAGGTAGATGCTCACAACCAACCATTAAACTGAGAACAGGGTCCCTATTGGAGGAGTTAGGGAAAGGATTGGGAGTTGATGTGGTTTGCAACCCCATTAGAACAACAATACCAACCAACCAGAGCTCCCAGGGACTAAACTACCATCTAAAGAGTACACAAGGACAGACCCATGGCTCCAGTGCATATGTAGCAGTGGATGGTCTTGTTCAGCGCCAATGGGAGAAGTCCTTTGTCCTTCCAATGCTTGACTTGTCAATGTAGGGGAATGTCGGGTCGGGGAGGCAGGAGTGGTGGGTTGATGGGTGGGACAACACCCTCATAGAACAAGGGGGAGAAAGAGATGAGATAGTGTGTTTACAGAAGGGAAAGTGGGTATGGGGATAACTTTTGAAATGTAAATAAATAAAAACCAATAAAATTATTATTGATTTTATTAATCTACCACCTCTCATTTGCTGTATCTGGCTTGAAACTGGGTAGACAGAAATGCCTGTTTTTGATATAATTAAAAACAGTCCAGTTGATTTTCTTAAATATGCTTCCCACTACAAAGTCATACAAAGTGACAAAAACACTGTGTCACAAAATTTCTATTTATACATTTTATAATTTTATAATTATAGTTTTATTTAGTCATGTATTCTGTTTTTAGAACTTCAGCTCTGGGAAATATGCTCTCAAAAGTAAACACTGGGGAGTTAAAAGTTGGTAGCCAAGCATCAGGTTTGCTAAATGCTGGCCATCTTGACCAGAGGGAAGGCCTTGATTTGAAAATCTAAACTGTAAGTTTCTAGAGCATAGAGATAGTAAGAATGAGGGCCATTCTCACAGTCTACCAGATGAACTCCCTAAGGAGACAATGCAATGATATATGGCAAACAAATTATAATATGGCAGAGAAAAAAAGTGGGGAGTGAAACTAACTCTACCCTTATTAAAATACCACCATCTTCCCCTCATCTCCCTATCCTTCTCCTCTGAGAGACTTGGGAACCCTTGGAATACCTCCACTCTGGCACATCCAGTCTTTGAGGCTAGACACATCCTCTCCCACTGAGGTCAGACAAGGCAGCCCAGCTAGAAGAACATATCCCATGGAGAGTCAACATTTACTAGCTTTCTTAGCAGTTCATAACCAACTTTCTATAGATTGTGTCATCCACAGTGGGCTCAGTACTTCAACAATTAATAATTAAGACCAACTCTCAGGGACAAGGCATTAGACTAATCTGGTAAAGACATTTGATTTTTATGTCATATAATGAATATATTAAATATGTCACAGAATTAAATTTATGTATATTTATTGTTGCTATTATTATTATTATTAATATTTTTATTAATGTTTATGATAGCCTAAGCTGGGCTTGAACTCACAATGTATCTAAGAATAGCCTTGAACTATCTACTGTATCTTGAATTACCTATTCTCCCAGTTCTAAATCCCAAATACCAGCTACTAATGAAAATATAATGAAGACTAGAGATTTTCATATTATAACCACCCTCCCAACAGTTCCCTCAGGTAGGAAGAGTGATCAAGTCTGTGTTTCAGAGAGAAGAAGAGCCAAGAAGTTTGCTATTGTAAATGTTTTAGTAAAAAGTATATTGATCTACTAAGAGCTCCTTTTGCCTGTCTGTTTGTTCAGGACTTGACTGACTGAGTCCTCTAGTCTGGTTGATAATAGTTTTCAGTAAATTTGAAGGTATCCAAGTTATCAACTTCCTTATTTTTCTGAAAACAAAGAGTGGAAAACAAAGTTTTCATTGTAGTGAATAAATTAGATATTTGTCATGTCGTTAAGTCCATAGACCTTTACAATTTCATGGGTTGAATATTGTCTTGATTTGTTTACTTGACATTTACTTCCCACTGAAATTTTGTTTTGTAGTTTTGTGTCTGTAACCATAGATCATTGACCCTCACCTCCTCATGGACCTATAGGATTTTCATTGTATAAATTTGTATGATATAATATTTACCATCAAGTCAGATTGTTATACATGTTGCTGAATTGTCCCTTAGAATGAATTTCCCTAAGTACAGCTGTGGGAACACTGTCAGATCTTCTGGTATTTCTAAATTAAAGGAAAACAAGAGGCTGGCAGTGTTCATGCCTGCCAGCTGTGATTGAAAGTACTAATTTCTCCTCACCTTCTACCTAGCCAATTAGATTTTTTTAAGTCCTTTTCAAATTCAATATGCAAAAATTTGGTTTGCATTCATGTTTGAATGTAGTTTTTGATTGCCAGTGTGTTTGAATATTTATGCCTATGTTCATTTGCCATTTGTATTTATTTTAGTAAATGGCCTATTGTAGACTGCTAATAATTCTAGTGTTTTTCTCCTCTGATTAGGGATTTTGATACTTATAAATACCTCATCATCTGATACATTTGCAGCCTTCTTTCACTTTAGATTTGCCTTTGTTAACTTATTAAAGCATTAATTTATCTCACATGGGTGTATATGGGTACATGTGCATGCATGCCTTACAGAGTTGGTATGGAACAAAAAGAACACCACCCCTTCTAAAATGTGGGTGCTTGCTCTTGTACTCAGATTGTGAGACTTGGTGGCAAGTACCTTTACACACTGGGTCATCTCTCCAGCCCTAGGCTAATTTTTGAGTCACATATTTTCTTAACATTTTTAATGAAAATAGCTAATATAATTTGAATAGTTTTTATTTTCTCTAATGTTTAATGTCCTTGTGCTACAGAACAAACAGAATATGTGCTGGTCCTTTTGGTCATTGTTTTGAGATAGGGTCTAATGTAATCAGGTTGACCTCAAACTCACAGTGTAACTCAGGATGACAAACTTCCTGGTCTTCCAGCTTCTACCTCCCAGGAGCTACGGTTACAGACATACACTAACACACCCTGCTTGATACACTTCGTCAGAAATTAAAAGTTATATCTTATTCAGATTATATATTTTCTATATAATACTAGTTACCAGGTAACTATAGGTATTACATTTTATTTTAACAAAATGTTATACTTAATAAAATCATAATCCAAAATAATTTAAGTGCCTCTTTTCCTGAATTATATATAAGATTCTAACTGTTTAAAATATAAATAGTTTCAAAATTAGCATTCTAAATTACTTAACAATTAATATGATCTTAATTTATTTCATTGATTAATCTTTAAATAATAATATTATACCTATTATACTTCCTTTATAAAATTTGTGTTGAGTCAGAAGCAGTTTAAAAATACTTAACTTTTACTTTCTTTGTTATCTGACTTTCCCAAAATTAAGCATATTATAATTTCACTGTACTTACTCTTTATTCCTGTTGTTACTATTATTATTATTTTTATCATAATCATCATCATCATCATTATCATTATTGTTTGATGCAGAACCAGGATGACCTTGAACAATGGAGGATAACCTTGAACTCTTGATCTTAATGGCTCTGCCTCCCAAATACTGGGACAGAAATGGAGATCTTATGTCTTTGAAGAGTGGAGGTATTCATAACTATAATCCTAGGATTCTGGCTCACTGGTACTCTGTGATATCCCAGACTAAGTATTTTGTTTCTCTCCAATCAATCCTATTAGGGCAAACCTCCCACACAGGTGTTAGATACTAGGATTGCCTTTATTTCTGAATTGAACTAGTATAATTTCCTTATTAACAATTTACCGAATGCCGTGAGATACTTATATAATATGTTGGCAACTAAAATTAAACTGAATATTGAATGTTTAAGTTTCAGTCATTAAGATGTATCATTTAATATATGGTTACTAGTAATTTATATAATTCCTCTTATCTTCTAACCAAGTATTAATTAATAAAAAATAAGACATAAATATAGAAAGGAAGACACAATAAAATTTTGCTATAAGTTTGCATGAAATAATCAAATGCTACAATAATTTAAAAGGACCAAAAACTTTGCATGAAATTTTATTTAATCTACATCACAATTAATACATTAAAAATGAAAATAATGCTACATTTATATCTACTTCTTCTTAAAATTTCTTTTGAAAACTATGTAAAAATAAAATACAAAAACAATTCTTGAAATAATAGTTCTCAGATAGCTGATGTACTAGTAAAAGAAAATAAATTCATTGCTTTAAATATCTACTTTCTAATCTGACCAACATAATTTCCTCTGTCTGCAGTAACAAATACATGCATGGAATAGGCATTTCTAATGCTTAACATTTATTCTGAGCACTCCCCTCTGATAGTCAATAAAGAGCTTTGGCATTGAGAACTATTTTTTGTAAACATTTCTAGCATAAAATAGCTTAATTGCTTTCATTAAAACTCCATCACCGGACAACTTTTCAGTGTCTCACGCATTTATACATTAAAGCCTTTTAAACACATAAAATTAAATTTCTATTATACTTAAGTGTAATTATGTTCCAGATAACGACTACTAAGTACTCACTATGGCTTGATGGGAATAAGATTTCCTGAAAGGTTCTCATAGCAGGAGACAGAGCCAGACTTGGAATTTATTTTGCTTGTTTGTTTTCTGAAGTTTCTTAATGGTTCTTTCCTGTGATAGTTTTATTTTAAAACCTTCTCTGACTTTGTAATCCCAGACAGGCAATAGTCCACTATATTTTCAAAAATAACAGTAACTTCTTATCTCCTTTCAAATGCTGATCTCCCTGGAATTTGGATTTGATCTCTCTTTGTGATATGATATGATGAACATTTTCCTCAAACAGGAATTTAGAAGACTTTTTGGTGTCATCATGTCAATGAAAGTATGAATTCAGGAACATTAGAAGTACTCCTATTCAACTGTCTATATTCAACTCCTACTAGGTTTAGACTAGAAGTGTGAAAAGGTTATAGTGAGTGTCCACAAATGGAATGTAAAGGTCATGGACCATCATTCTTTCTTTCTAGGAACTTGCCCTTCTATTCTGAAAGCCCATCAAGAAGCGCTCATGAAGTAGACCTATAGCATTTGTCTGTGACATAATATAAAGTGAGTTAATATGTGTCTTTCAAAAAAGGCAACTGACTTACTCTTACTCTTTCAATTATGTGCCCCTAACTTTTCTGTCTCAGTCTTACATTTATTCCTGACTGGACTCCTTAATGTAAAAAAAAAAATTACTCCTCTACTCAGTATGTTTTTATTTCTTTTATAATATTCTTTTATTCCCTCCCTTGTTCTCTTCTTTCCTCCCCCTTCATATTTAATCCTCCTGTTCTTGTGCCCCCAATGATTCATAACTATTCATTTTATTTCCCTTACTAGGAAGATCTATGTGTACCCTTTTTTCTCTTACTCTTTACTTAAACTATGCAGTTCTAAGGATTTTAACCTGATTATCAGTTACATAATAGCTAATATTCATGTATAAAGTAGATACCATACTTGTCTTTCTGGGTCTGTCATACTTCACTTAGGATGAATTTTTTTAGGTCCATTCATTTACTCAGGAATTTCATAATTTCCAATTTTAACAGCTCACTGATACTACATTGTCTAAATGCACTACATTTTCTTTATCCAATCTTCTACTGATAGGCATCTAGGTTATTCCCAATTTCTGGCTATTTCCAAGTAGAGCTGTAGCAGGAATGGTGGGGCTGACTCTAAGTAAATGTTGGGGACTTTGCAGCCACAAAAGCATCCTAATTGAGGACTGCCTGAGACATTGGTATTCCTGCAGGAGGACATAAATGAGGACTGCTTGAGAGACCAAGGATTGCTAGTGCAAACAATGCCAACCAATCAGGAAACTGTTATTTGGAAGAGATGCTTTTTTGGGGTCAATGGTCGAGTGGGCGGAGGGTATTAAAGAAGTTTGCAGCAGTGCTTAGATGAGCTTGCTGCAATGTTTCTCACCTGCTCTGGGAATCTGTGTCATTGGCTCTCTGCCAACTCACCCCCAACTCTCAAGGGCAGGTAGGGTTGGGCGGAGAGCTGTCCAGGGCACAGGCAACAGGCAACATACAACAACAATGAACATGGCTGAGCAAATGTATTTGTGGTAAGATAAAGCATTATTGGGTCAATGCCTAAGAGTAATATAGCTGAATCTTTGGGTAGATCAATTTCCATCTTCCTGAGGAACCATCACACTAATTTCCACGGTTCCTGTACAATGTTGCACACCAACCACTAATGTACAAATGGTCCTATTATTCCACATCCTCCCCAACATGAGCTATCATATTTTATTGGTCTTAGCAATTCTGAGAGTTGTTAGATGAACCCTCAAAGTAATTTTGATTTGCCGTATACATAATGGCTAAGAATGTTGAATATCTCTTTAAATGTTTCTCAACTAGGTCAGCTTCGTCTTTTGAGATTCCCTTGTTCAAATCAGTTACCCATTGGGCTACTTGTTTCCTTGATATCTACTTACTGGAATATGGTCTGAGAACGAAGTCCTGTGAGGAAAAATCTGAGTGCTTGTGGGAAAACTGAAAGAAAACAGAACAAGAGTCTTGTGACCTAAGATTCTTCAAATGTTCTTCTTCATGCTTCTCCCAGGTATAAAAGATTTAATTTAATGTCTCTATGCCTTTATGAAAATATACATTTTGATACATGTGATTTATCCTTGTATATCTACACTAAGGTGACACTTCTTAAACTGCAAATAAATTGCTTGAGGCTCTGACAAGTAGCTTGGGCTATTGCATGGGACTTTAGTTTGCCTCAATTACTGGCTCCATTCTTCCAAGAAAGGTTCCACCATCTCTGGAGCATTGATGTATAGATTTTTTTTTAATGTTCTTTACATATTATAGATATTAGACATCTATCAGACGTGGAGTTTGTAAAAAACTTTCTCTGTTCTGTAGGCTGTCACTTAGTCAGAATAATGGTGTTCTTTTCCATTCATAAGATTTTGAGTTTCATGAAGTCCCTTTTATTTTGATATTAGTGCCGGTGCTAGCTCCCGTGTTCTGTTCAGAAAATCTTTTCGTGTGGAAAGGAGTTGAAAGGTATTTCCCTTATGCAGTTCTATCAGGTTCATGTTGTTGGGTTTTGCGTTGAGGTATTTGATCAACTTGGTGTTGAGTTTTGTGCAGGGTGGTAAATGGATCTATGTGTATTCTTCTACGTGAAGAAATCTACCTTTACCAGATCATCTGTTGAAGATGTTGCTTTTGTTCCATTGTGTGTTTCTGACTTTTATTTTTTTTATCAAAAACCAGTTGTCCATAAGTATATAGATCTATATCTGGGTTTTTAATTGGATTCCAATGATCAATGTATTTTTTTGCCAATTCCATGCTGCTTTTATGACATCTCTTTCAGTCCATTCACCAATCAGGATTGTTTTAGCTATCCTAGGTTTTGCTTCCACATGAATCTGAAAATTGAACTTTCAAGGTCTGTGAAGATTTGCATCAGAATACTGATGTGGAATGCATGGAATGAATGGGCTGGTTTGGTAGGATGGCCACTTTTACTATGTTAATCCTACCAATCCATGAACATGGGAGATCTTTCTATCTTCTAATTTTTCCTCTATTTTTTTTCTTTAAACACTTAAAATTTAAATCAAATCAATCTTTCATTTGCTGGGTTAGAATGACTCCCAAAGATATTTTACATTATTGAGGATATTATAAACGAATTGTTTCTCTGATTTTTTTTCTCAATCTGTTAGTCATTTGCATATGAGAGGGCTACAAGAGGTAATTTTGTATCCAGCTACTTTGCTGAAAATATATGTCACAAGAGTTTCCTAGTGGAATTTTTAGGGTCACTTATGTATACTATCATATCAGCAAATAAAGATACTTTGACTTAATTCTTTCCAATTCATATTCCCCTAATCCTCTTAAGTTGCCTTAGTGCTCTTGCTAAGATTTCTAGTACTATACTGGACAGGTGTGGGGAGAGTGGTTATCTTTTTCCAGATTTTAATGGATTTGCTTTGAGTTCCTCAATATTTTTTGGTGCTTGATAGGACTTGCAGTTCACTGCCTTTATTTTGGTTTATCATGTCCCCTGTGTCCCCACTTTTTCCAGGACCTTTGTCATGAAGGGGTGTTAGATACTGTCAAAGGGCTCTTCTGCATTTCATTAGGTAATGAAACGATCATGTGATATTTTTTGTTTTTGTTTGTAGTTTATATCTGGTGTTGCTGTAAAAAATAAAAAGGGCAGAATGGTTCCCACAGGTATCCTGGCAGTCATACTCTCGCAAGTCTCCAGCAGGCCACTGGAACTAGCACAAATTTATCTCAGTGGCTCCATGCTGCCCCCAAGTACTTTCTGATCCAGGCAGTTCACAAGCCATTCCAACTTGGCACCCTGTCAAGGAGCTCTGCCCTCACTCACAGCTCTCTTGGCGGGCTGCCACCACACCAGGAATACACATTCCATTTTGATAGCAGATCCTGTGCATCCTGGCATCATATATGCTCTTGAACTGAATTAAGTTGCCACGTGAAAGAACACACCACACAATATCTTCTGATATTGATAAGATATATTTTGCCCATCTAGATGACAAAATTCTGTACACACCCATCTGGAACTTCAAGTCTCAGAAGAAAGAAATTGAAGAAAATCTCAGAAGATGGAAAGATCTTCCGGGCTCACGGATTGGCAGGATTAAGAGAGTAAAAATGGCCATCTCGCCAAAAACCAATCTACAGATTCAAAATTCCAACTCAATTCATAGAGTAAGAAAGGGAAATTTACAAATTCACTTGGAATAACAACAACAACAACAACAACAACAACAACAACAACAACAACAACAACAAAAAACAGGATAGTGAAAAATACCTTCAACAATAAAAGAACTTGTGGGGTAATTACCATCCTGACTTCAAGCTAAATTACAGAGCAATAGTTCTAAAAACTGTAAGGTATTGGCACAGAGACAGGCAGGTAGATCAATGGAATAGAATTGGAGACACAGAAATAAACCCACACACCTATGGTCACTTGATCTTTGACAAAGGAGGTAAAATCATACAGTGGAGAAAAGATAGAATTTTCAACAAATGGTGCTAGTTCAACTTGAGGTCAGTGCATAGAATAAGGGAAATTGATTCATTCTTAGCCCCCTGTACAAAGCTCAAGTGGCTCAAGGACCTCCACATAAAACCAGATACACTAAAACTAATAGAAGAAAAGGTGGGGAAGAATCTCAAACACATGGGCGCTGGGAAAAATTTCCTGAACAAAACACCAATGGCTTATGCTTTATGATAAAAAATCGACAAATGAGACTTCATAAAATTGCAAAGCTGCTGTAAGGCAAAGAATATTGTCATTAGGACAAAAGGGCAATCAACAGATTGGGAAAAGATTTTTACCAATCCTACATATTAGCCCTGATAGAGGGCTAATATCCAAGATATACAAAGAACTCAAGAAGTTAGACTCCAGAGAGCCAAATAACCCTATTAAAAATGGGGTACAGAGCTAAACAGAACATTCTCAGCTGAGGATTACTGAATGGCCAAAAAGCACCTAAAAAAATGTTCAACATCCTTAGTCATTAGGGGAATGCAAATCAAAACAACCCTGAGATTCCACCTCACACCAGTCAGAATGGCTAAGATAAAATACTCAGGTGACAGCAGATACTGGTGAGGATGTAGAGAAAGAGGAACCCTCCTCCATTGTTGGTGGGATTCCAAACTAGTACAACCACTCTGGAAATCAGTCTGGAGGTTCCTCAGAAAATTGGACATTCAACTACCTGAGGACCCAGCTATACCACTACTGGTCATATACCCAAAAGATGCTCCAACATATAACAAGGAAAAATGCTCTACTATGTTCACAGCAGCCTTATGTTTAATGGTCAGAAGGTGGAAATAATCCAGATGTCCCTCAACAAAGGAATGGATACAGAAAATGTGGTACATCTACACAATGAAGTACTACTCAGCCATTAAAAACAATGACTTCATGAAATTCATAGGGAAATGGATGGAACTAGAAAATACCCCAAGTGAGGTAACCCAATCATAAAAGAACACATATTGTATGCACTCACTGATAAGTGGATATTAGCCCAAAATCTTGGCTTACTCATATGTTTAGCTTTCCTTAGTTCCTGAAGGTACTGTGAAGCCTATTAGGAGAAAAAGACATCAGTGACTTTACCCAGCGCTGTACCATGCTGTAATTCCAGTCTTCTAGGGAAAAATTTCTACTGGTAAAATACTGACAAAGCTGTCATGGAATAACCACATACTTTTTTATTGGATTTCAGAGGTTTGCTCTGCATAAAGAAACCGCATGCCTGGTAAAGACCCTACTCAAAGATCATACCTGGGGTGGTTATATGCCCTAGGGCAAAACCTGTTATTGTTTTGCCAAATAATCCTACTGTCAAAACACTTTCTAATTCTTTGCTTTTAAAACCGTAGATTTTGTTTATACCCAAGCACTCATCCTTGATTAGAGAGCTTTCTTTTGCAGTAGGCAGTAGGCAGTAGGCAGTAGGCAGTAGGCAGTAGGCAGTAGGCAGTAGGCAGTAGGCAGTAGGCAGTAGGCAGTAGGCAGTAGGCAGTAGGCAGTAGGCAGTAGGCAGTAAAGAGATCCAAAATTGGGCAAAAGTTCTGAGAAGAAGAGAGGACCACTCATTCCAAATGGGGCATCTTTAGTAACCTGATTACCCACAAAGCTTAGGGAACATTGTGAAAGTTGATTCTACTATCAGGATATGAAATAACTAGTGGACTCGGTAATGCATAGCACCTGTGCTGACCTGCACAACAATTCAGCAAGATCAAACCAACTGAAATTCCAGAATATAGGGCAAAATGGTCTGCCAACCATAACCCTTACGGGAGAGTTATTGGTACTGGATGGCTGCCCAGCAAGGGATAGTCACTCTTTCATTAATACGCAATCACTGGCAGTTTTCAAATGTGCAACTGGGTGACTCCACACTCATGTACAGGCAAGAATCAATGTGTAGACTTAGTGCTTATCAAAAAACAAAACAAAATAAAACAAAACAAAACATGGATTTAGGAGGCTAGTATGTTATAGGAAATCTGAGGGAAGTAGGTGGGAGATAAGGGTGGTAGTTATCACATTTCATAGCATGCATGCACAAAATTCTCAAACTGAAATCCTTTAAAAATGGTAATGCATTAAAAAGCAAAACAAATCAAGAAAAAATTAAAATATGAATAAGAGTAGGTATAAAATTTATGTATAAACATAATTTTGATCCCTTAGAAAAATTATGTTAAGTGCTTATCAAACAGGTGCTTAAATGAAAAAATAATTCTTACAGAAGTGATGTATATAATACATCCTAATAAAAGAAGAAATTTAAGTAGAGAAGAAAGTATGCTTGGATTTGCTTAACAGTAGGCTGCTGATGCCTGCACAGGGGAATTGAACTGTATGTGCTCATTAGCTTAATAGCAGTATATTTAGAAGGAGACTGAAGTGTGCTACCCACCAGGTTGTAAGAAATTTCTTCAAAACATACACCCACAGATTAAATAAAACAACAGGAAAAATCAAGCATTTACTATAGCCACATCAATTTAAACCCTGTTTATTTAACGAGTATTGCAATTTTCCAATAAACCACTCGAAAACAAGAAAATTGAAGGATCTATACATAAATGTGAAGCCTCTATCTTTTCTAAATTTGATAGAGAGATATATTTTTAATATATTATTTATTTGACATATGGGGTAGATGTCATGCATGTGTTCTAGCATGTGAAGGACAGAGGAGAACATAAGTCAAATAACTCTTTCCACCATGTGTGTTAAAGGGACTGAATTCAGGTTCTCAGATGTGGTGATAAGCACCATTGCCAGCTGGGCCATCTCACTGGCTGGAGATTTATTTAAGCAATAAACAGGTATTGCACAGATAGACTTCAATCACGTCAGGCACTTGGTTCACAGGAAGAATCTATCATAAAACACTGCTATACTTACAGAAATTATGCCATCAAAATCCCATTCTAGAAAATAATTGCTTGGATCTCAGTGAACACACCACACGTCTGGTGTCCTATTCATGCTTCTAATCCCAGTAGTAAGTGAGACAGAGAGAAGAGGAAACCAAGCATTACTGACTTGCAGTCTACCTAAAAGTCAAGAAACTTCAGGTTGAAGAAGTGATATTAACTCAAAGGAAAAAAAGAAAAATACGATATGCTAGAAACTAATAGTTTTCCAGCCTCTATATCAGGTACAGTGAACACGCACACACACACACACACACACACACACACACACACACACACACACACACACGCACCCCTTACAAAAAATCAAAGAATCAATATAAAATAACAATTTAAAGAAATGTTTGGTCCTGTCTCCATCTGTTCCCAGAGCTAAGGCTATCCTACAGCCTTCCAGACCAAATCCTTCCCTGAGGGAGCTGGTCTCCCAGGAGTGCTCTCACTCCTAAGATCACAGGTGATATCCCACTTTTGCTCCAATAACTGTCCAAAGAGAAACCTGCCAGGATTGCACAGGACACAGGAAACAAAGAACAGACTGGGACAGGATGATTCTGGTCGCCAGATGTGCCCAGAGTGACTGTCTCACAGCCCTCAATACCTAATAACAATACTCGTCAAACTACTCCACAAAATAGAAACAGAAAAAAAGACTACCCAATTTGTTCCTTGAAGCCACAATTAGGATTATACTTAAAGCACATAAAGAACCAACAAAGAAAGAATACTTCAGATCAAATGCACTTATGAATATCAATGCAGAAATATTCAATAAATTTCTCACAAACCAAATCTAAGAACACATCAAAACAATAATTCACTATGATCAAATAGGCTTTATCCCATAGAAGCAGGGATGGTTCAATATGCAGAAATCCATCAATGTAATCCATTATACAAAGACAAACAAAGATAAAACCCATATAATCATATCATTAGATGCTGAGAAAACATTTAACAAAATTCAACACCAGTTCATGAAAACTCTTGGAAATATCAGGAATTCAAGGCCCATACCTAAATCTGAAAAAAGCAATATACAGCAAACCAGTAGCCAACATCACACTAAATGGAGAGAAACTTGAAGCAATCCCACTAAAATCAGGAACTAGATAATGCTGCCTACTCTATCCTTACCTATTTAATATAGTACGTGAAGTCCTAGTCAGAACAATTAGACACCAAAAGAGGTCAAATACGATAGAAATTGGAAAGACAGAAGTTAAAATATTAATATTTGCAGAAGATATGATAGTATACTTAAGTGACCCCAACATTTCCACCAGAGAATTCCTACAGCAGATAAACAACCTCAAAATTAACTCAAACAAATCAGTAGCCTTCCTCTACTCAAAGCAAGCTGAGAAAGAAACCAGGGAAATGACACTTTTTACAATAGTCACAAATAACATAAAATACATGGGTGTGACTCTAACCAAATATGTGAAAGATCTGTATGACAAGAGCTTCAAGTCTTTGAAGATAGAAATTGAAGATCTCCGAAATTGGAAAGACCGCCCATGCTCATGGGTTGGCAGAATTAATATTGTAAAAATGGTCATATTGCCAAAAGCAATCCTCATATTCAATGCAATCCCCATCAAAATTCCAACTCAATTCTTAATAGAGTTAGAAAGAGCAGTTTGTAAATTCATTTGGAATAACAAAAAAACAGGATAGGGAAAACTATCCTCAACAGTAAAAGAAGTTCTGAGGGAATCACCATCCCTGACCTCAAGCTGGATTCCAGAGTAATCATAATAAAAATGATCTGGTATTGGTACAGAGACAAGCAGGTAGACCCTTGGAATAGCATCGAGGCCCAGAAATGAACTCACACACTTATGGTCACTTGATCTTTGACAAAGGAGCTAAAACCTTGCAATGGAAAAAAGGCAGCAATTTCAACAAATAGTACTGGTTCCCACTGGAGGTCAGCATATAGAAGACTGCAAATCACCCTATTCTTATCTCCCTGCTAAAAGCTCAGGATCAAGTGGATCAAAGATCTTCACATAAAACCAGATACACTGAAACGAATAGAAGAGAAAGTGAGGGAAAGCCTCCAACACATTAGCATAGAGAAAACTGCTGAACAGAACAACAATGGCTTTTTCTCTAAGATCAAGAATCAATAAATGGAACCTTTTAAAATTGCAAAGCTTCTGTTAGACAAAGGACATTGTCAATATGACAAAATGGCAACAAAAAGATTCGAAAAAGATCTTTACCAATCCCACATCTGATAGAAGGCTAATACCTAATACATACAAAGAACTAAAAAAATTTGACTCCAGAGAACCAAATAATCCTATTAAAAATGGGATACAAAGCTAAACAAAGTATTCTAAACTGAGAAATATTGAATGGCAGAGAAGCACTGAAAAAATGTTTAACTTCCTTAGTCATCAGGGAAGTGCAAATTAAAACAACCCTGAGATTCCACCTCACACCAGTCAGATGGCTAAGAGCAAAAACTCAGGCAAGAATATATGCTGGTGAGGATCTGGAGAAAGAGGAACACTCCTCATTGTTGGTGGGGTTGCCAGAGGGTACAACCACTCTGGAATTCAGTCTGGCAGTTCCTCAGGAAATTAGACATAGTACTAACGAAGGACCCAGCTATGCCACTCTTGGGCATACACCCAAAAATTTCTCCTGCATATAACAAGGACACATGCTCCACTATGTTCATAGCAGCATTATTTATAATAGCCAGAAGCTGGAAATAATCCAGATGCCCTTCCACAGAAGAATGAATACAGAAAATGTGGTGCCATTTACACAGTGGAGTACTACTCAGCTATTAAAAGAATGGCTACATGAAATTCTTAGGCAAATGGATGGAACTAGAAAATATCATCCTGAGTGAGATAACCCAGTCACAAAAGAACACACATGGTATGCACTCACTGATAAGTGGATATTAGCCCAAAATCTCAGAATATCCAAAATAAAATTCCCAGACCATATAAAGCTCAAGAATAAGAAAGATCAAAATGTGGATGCTTCAGTCCTTCTTAGAAGGGGGAACAAAGTACCCACAGGAGGAAATATGGAGAAAAAGAATGGATCATGGCCTGAAGGAAAGGCTATCTAGAGACTCCCCTACCTGGGAATCCATCCCATGTGCAGCCACCAAACCCAGTCACTATTGCTAATTCCAAAAACTGCTTGCTGACAGAAACCTGATATGGATGTCTTTTGAGGGGCTCTCTCAGAGCCTTTCTGATACAGATGAGGATGTTTGCAGCTAACCATTAGACTGAGCAAGGTGGCCTTAATAAAGAAGTTAGAGAAAGGAATGAAGAATCTGAGGTGTTTGCAACTCCATAGGAAGAGCAACAATATCAACTAACCAGACACCCCAGAGCTCCAGGGTTCCAGCCTCATATGTAGCAAAGGATGGCATTGTCTGGCATCAAGAGGAGGAGAAGAAGCTTTTGGTCCTGTGAAGGCCCATTTCCTCAGTAGAGGGGAATGCTAATGTGTTGAGGTGGGAATGTGTGGGTGGGAGTGGGAACTTCTTCATAGAAGCAGGGGGAAAGGGATGGGAGATGGGAGAAACCGTGATAACAATTAAGATGTAAATACATAAAATATACAATGAAAAAGAAGAAAAGAAAGAGAAAGAGCAGTGTAGGAAGTGTGTTGGTCTGTGATTTGGGAATTAAATCAGTAGGGAGTCAGTGAAATGAATGCAGTGTAGTGAAGTTCAGTTCCTTTATGAGATCATTGAGTTTATTGACGGTCAGAAGATGTAGTTGAAGCAATATAATACGAATCAATCAGAAGATTAGAACAAATTGCCAAAGTTAGATGGAGGCCAAGGAGAACAATTCTGTGAGAAGCTGAATAAAGCCAGATTTAATCAGTCAGCTTCAAGAAGAGTTTGAACTAGAATAGCTGACTTAAATTAACCAGTCACAGGTTGAGAAAGAAGTAGAAAGGGTGAACTTACTCAGTAGTCAGCCTCCAAGGAGACAATTACATCTGGCAAATAAAAATTATTTCACAGTTCTCTATTTGATGTGTTTAATTTTATTAAAAATACATTGAATGATTAAACTTAAAACCACACCTTTAAATTATGATTTCACAAAAATATTCAAGTTCATACTTGCAAATTTGTCAGCATGAGTTTATGAGAGTACAATGCTAGCTAAAGAGGCGGTTCCCAGTAAAAAGTACAAAAAAAGCATGGCAATTTGTAATATAGATGAGAAACTTCATGATGTAGAAAAATTAACACTCAAAATTAGATTATAATATAAAATAAAGTATAACATTCAAGCTATTTGTTAAATTTTTCTAAAAGATATTCATAGTCATAGTATAGATTTCTAAGGTGTACTTTGAAAATACATGTAATTACTTTGTCTGTTACAATATTGATGGCTACACTCTTAAAATGAATATTCAATTGTAAAAAAACTAAATGTTTCATTTGATGTGACTTGATTCATTCTCAGCCAGAACTATTTTATCTTTGGTTGAATCGTATTGCTTCAGTTTTTACTTGTTAGATATCATAATTGTTTCACTCAGTAGTCATCAAGCTGAGACAAACATTGAAGATCTTCACTATTGAATAACAAAAAACCCATGATAGTGAAAACTATCTTCAACAATAAAAGAACTTCTGGGGGAATCACCATCCCTAACCTCAAACTGTATTACAGAGCAATAGTGATAAAAACTGTATGGTATTGCTACAGAGACAGTCAGGTAGATCAATGGAATAGACTTGAAGACCCAGAAATGAACCCACACACCTATAGTCACTTGATTTTTGACAAAGGAGCTAAAATCATCCAGTGGAAAAGAGACAGCATTTTCAACAAACGGTGCTAGTTCAAGTGGAGGTCAGCATTTAGAAGATTTCAAATCAAACCATTCTTATCAGCCTCTACAAAGCTTAAGTCCCAGTCAATCAAGGACCTCCACATCAAACTAGATACACCCAAACTAACAGAAGAAAAGGTGGGGAAGAGCCTTGATCACATGTGCACTATGGAAAATTTCCTGAACAGAACACCAATGGACTATGCTCTAAAATGGACAAGTGGGGCCTCATAAAATTGCAAAGCTTCTGTACGGCAATGGATAGTGTCACTAGGACAAAATGGCAACCAAGAGATTGGGAAAAGATCTTTACCAATCCTGCATCTGATAGAGGGTTAATATCCAATATATTTAAAGAAATCAAGAAGTTAGAGTCCAGAGAGTCAAAAAACCCTATTAAAAATGAGGTACATAGCTAAACAGAGAATTCATAGTTGAGGAATATTGAATGGCTGAGAAGTACCTAAAGAAATGTTCAACTTCCTTAGTCATCAGGGAAATGCAAATCAAAACAACCCTGAGATTCCACCTGACACCAGTCAGAATGGCTAAGATCAAAACTTCAGGTGACAACAAATGCTGGCGAGGATGTGGAGAAAGAGGAACACTCCTCCATTGTTAGTGGGATTGCAAGTTTGTACAACTACTCAGGATTTCAGTCTGGACATAGCTCAGAAAATTAGATATAGCACTACCTAAGGAACCAGCATATACCCAAATGACGCTCCAACATATACTAAGGACATAAGCATCACTATGTTCATAGCAGCCTTATTTATAATAGTCAGAAGCTGGAAAGAATACAGGTGCCTCCCAACAGAGGAATGGAGACAGAAAATGAAGTACATCTACATGATTGAATATTACTCAGCTATCAAACACAATGACTTCATGAAATTCATAGGCAAATGGATGGAACTAGAAAATGTCATGCTGAGTGAGGTAACCCAATCACAAAAAAACACACATGGTATGCACTCATTGATAAGTGGATATTAGCCCAAAAGCTCGAATTACCCAAGATACAATCCACAGACCACATGAAGCTCAAGAACAAGGATGACCAAAGTGCAGGTGCTTTAGTCCTTCTTAAAAGGGGAACAAAAATATTCATAGGAGGAGATATGGAGATAAAGTTTGCAGCAGAGACTGAAGGAATGGCCAGTCAGGGTCTGCCCCACCTTGGGATCCAGGATCTTAGACAATATTGATGAAGCAAAGAAGTGCATGCTGACAGGAGCCTGATGTCTCCTGAGAGGCTCAGCCAGAGCATGACAAATACAGGGGTGAATGCTAGCAGCTAACCATTGAACTGAGAACAGGGTCCCTATTGGATGAGTTAGAGAAAGGACTAATCCACTACTCAAAGAGTACACATGGAAAGAGCCATGGCTCCAGCTGCATATGTAGCAGAGGATGGCCTTTTTGGGCACCAATGGAAGGAGAAACCCTTAGTCTTGTGAAGGCTGGACCCCTCTCCTCAGTGAAGGGGAATGTCAGGGTGGGGAAGTGGGAAGTGGGAGTGGTTGAGAGGAAACACCCTCATAGAGGATTGGGGAGGGGGTGGGATAGAGGGCTTATGGATGGGAAACTGGGAAAGGGAATAACATTTGAAATGTAAATAAAAAATATCCAATTAAAAAAGAAAAGATCTTCGCTGTTATTATTTTAAAATGCTATCTGCATTTCCAAGGTCCACATACTACAATTTTTCCTTTAGATGATATTTTCTTTGTCTAACCTAAAGATTTTTTAAAATTATATTGTTTCTATTTCATTTTGTGAATGTGTACATTAGTGTGTCCATTCCACAGGGCATGGAAAGCTGAGGCCTCATCCTTATGACAAGCCAGAAGGCCCTGGTGAAAAGACATAGGTAGTTCTATCCTCAGGGAAAACCCGCAAGCCTCACACGCCTCAATTGCAGGTGAGAGTTATGGTGTGAAGACAAATTCTACACTTTGTCACTGTATATGCTGAAAAAACTCCAGCTTGGTCTGTCCTCAAAGGGAATCTGTTATGTTTAAGAGATAGGCTGTATGTCCGAGAACAGAGAGCATCTAGTAGACTAGGATCATGAATCGAACCTGTCACAGATCCAGGGTTTAAAAACAACCTTGAGATATAGGAGTGACCAGTGAAAGGTTTGATGCTGACAAACAATGTTCAGGTTGCAGGAGGATCAGCTAAGGCAGTGTAAAGCATAATCCTGCCATACAAAAGGAGCTCATCGGTGGACAGTGACTAGAGTTTGACATCACTGAACCTAGAGTCAGAAAGTAGATCTTCCAATGGAGCCATCTGCGTGCCATACCCTGCTGTAGAGTTGGTGAATGCTAAAAGCATCCCACTAACCCGTGACTTTGAAGAAAGTTTTCTGATCATTACATGTTTACTTTATAGGTCTTATATTACCATATTACATTAAAATATCTATATTTTGATTACTCTCCTACAAACATCTGATGTTGTCCATACTTTATCATAGTTACTTTTCTACTTCTGTAATAAGACATCATGACCAAGGGGACAGACAGAAAACAAATGTTTTTGTGTTTTATAGTATCAGTGGGTTAGAATCCATGACACTCATGGCATCGAGTACTGCAGTAAGTAGGCAGGAATGGAGCTTGAACAGCAATGGACAGACAGTTAACATCACCAGAGAGTTAAGTCAAGGGGAATGAATGGTGTGAGGCTTGAAACCTCAAATACTTCTGCCAGGGACACACATTCTCCAACATGGCCACACCTTCTAATCCTTCCCAAACAATTCTATCAACTACGGGTCAGTTAATCAAATATATCAGCCTATGGTAATTTCTCTTTCTCTCTCTCTCTCTCTTTTTTACTTTTTCTTAATTTTTAAAGTGATCTTTCTTTTTCTTCCTTACTAAATTTTTAATAATATCTAACTTTAGCTTACTATTTATTTTTACAGTTTTGATTTTGTGGCAGTGGTTTGTGTGTGTACGCACACATAAATGTATGTGACTGTGTATATAAGTGGTATACATATGTGTGTGTGTGTGTGTGTGCATGTGCGTGTCTTGTGCATGTGTGTGTGTACATATGTGTGTGTTGTGGTGTGTCTTCCTTTTTCACTCTCCATCGTAGTTTTTGAGCAAGAGTCTCATATTGAATCAAAAGGGAAACATTTCTGCTAGATTATCCAGCCAATGAGACCCCTGGACACCTGTTTTCCTCAGAGTAGTTTTGACAAGTATGCAGTACTATGACTTGCTTTATCATATGTTCTACGGCTTCAAACTAAAATCTTTATGCTTCCCCATTAGACCTTCTCCCTAGCAAAGATTTTTTTATTTTATTTGACCATCTTTATTATATTTATCTACAAGTTCCATGTTTATTTCAGCATCATTCACAACAGCTAAAAACTAGAGCCAACTTACATGTGCATAAATACATGAAGGATAAAGAAAGCATGGTGTGCACATAGAATGAGGCTGTTTATCAGAAATAAAGAAAAATGAAATCATGGCATTTGAAGGAAAATAAATGGGACTTAAAAGCACACTGACAGATATAAAAAAATTCAATTCTTCATGTTTACTTTACTATGTTAAATCTAGATTTAAGGTTTTGTAGTGTGTGGATATACACTTATGTGTGTATGTGTGTGTGTGTGTGTGTGTGTGTGTTATAATAAAAATAAATGGTGATGGAAAAGAGAGGAAGGAATAATATAAATGGAAGGAAGAGGATTAAAATAAAGGATGAAGAATATGTGTAGTATGAGCAGAAGCGAGAAGTGTGTGGGAAAGAAAACAGACCAGAGAGAGTTGGGCAGGAAGATTGCAGTGGGCACAAGGGGTTGGGATGGATAAAGGAAACGTGTGTAGTAATAAGGCAGAGATGTATGGAAATGATGTAATGAAATCCCCCCTTGTATGCTAACTTTACAATTTAATTTTAAAAGAAAATATATTCTTATTGGAAGTAGGGATACTACTAAGAATTTCATTAATAGATCCTATTGTTATTAAATTATTATTCCAGTATAAATTACAATGACTAATAATACAAAGAAAAATACCCTTTATTAATGTGTATTATTAAATTGTTTCTCAAATAAGTTTTTACATTTGAACACTGAATGTGTGAAACAGCAGCACTTTTCTTAATATTTTGTAATTCTTTCAGTGTTATGCTTGTTTTTACCAGTAAATTAATATTTTACTATAGCATTTTACATTGAATACTTTTCATAGATTTAGTAGTATAATTGCCATAAAATATTAATTTTTACAAGCAATGAATTTCATTATAGCACATTTATATATATACCTAAAGTATGATTTGCTTGTATTCAACCCAATGTTTTCCACAACCACCTCCAGCTAGTTCTTTTTCTTCTCCTGTATTATTTCTTCTATGTCCATTCTCTTTATTAAAAATTTACTTTCTACACATGAAACTACAATATGTTACTTGTCCCTTTGAGTTTCTTTATTTAAATTAAGGATGCTATTCCATCAATTTTTATGCGATGACATGATTTTATTCTCTATGGCTAACTAGTATTTCCTCATATATTTAAATATATGTCATATTTTCTTTATTTCATAACTTTTCTCTTGTGAGTAGTTCTGTAACTGATGTGTGTGTGTATGTGCATGTTTGTGTGCCTGTGGGTATATCATTTGTATATGAGTTGTGGGCGTGTGTGTGTGTGTGTGTGTGTGTGTGTGTGTGTGTGTGTGTGTGTGTGTGTGGTATATGGAATGTGTAGAGTATGTATATTTGGAGAAGAGAAGGATGGGAAGAAGTGATGTTTTATCATTATCTCTACAGTCTGCTGACTTTGATAGTTTATAGTGTTTTCCATGGAGTGGTATATAATAATCTCATTTTTACTAGTTTTGAGGAAGTTTAGTACCAATTTCCATAGTGGATGGACTATCTTATATATCCACCCACACTATGTTAGTCACAGTGCCATCTTCACCAGCATTTGATACTAATGTTTGCTCAGTGATAGGCATTTTAACAGATATGAACAGCAATATCAATTTTCATCAGGTTTTATTTATAGTTATTTTGTGTCTAAAGATGTTGAATACTTTTCATATGCTGATTGATCATTTGCACTTCTTTTGAAAAGTACCTGTTCACTTCATTTTTTTCATTGGATTTTTTTTTTTTGACAGGGGCGGGAGTTTGTCTTGATGATTTAAAAATCATTTTTAAAAATTGGGTCATGTAGATATCAATCCTGTGTTGGATTACTAGCTAATAGATTTTATCCTATTCTTGGGCTGTCTTTGTTCTGGTGATTGTATCCTTTGCAGTTTAGAAGCTTTTTAATACCAAGAAATAACATCATCCCACCTTTGGTAATATTTCCTGTGCTGTGGGAGTCCTATTGTCTATTTGTCTATTAGTCAAATGCTCAGATCTTCCTACAAGTCTTTACCCAGCTTTCAAATACATTTTGTTTAGAGAGAGAGAGAGAGAGAGAGAGAGAGAGAGAGAGAGAGAAAAAAGAATGAGAGAGAGAGAGAGAGAGAAGAGAGAGAGAGAGGGGAGGGGAGAGAGGAGGAAGGGGGGAGGGGGAGAGAGAGAGGAGAGAGAGAGAGAGAGAGAGGGAGAGAGAGAGAGAGAGAGAGAAGGGAGAGAGAGAAAGAGAGGGGAGGGGAGGGGGGGGGGGGGGGGAGGGAGAGAGAGAGGGAGAGGAGAGAGAGGAGAGAGAGAGAGAGAGAGAGAGAGAGAGAGCTCTTGTCAGTCTTAACGTGCATATAATCAGTCTGCAAGAGCCTTCTGTAAGGGAGGGGCTTTCCCTAAAATGTGTTGCCACCAAGCATTGTGCTGCATCTACCTTTACAATTTTCACAGGATAGTGTTACCCTATTGTAAGATATTGTTTATGTATGAATTCTAGCAGTTTTCTTGTTTAGCAAAGAGTTTTAATATTATATTGAATCTGTGAATCAGTTTTTGTAAATTGGCTATTATATCAATGTTAAGTATGGCAGTCGATTAGAATCGGGAATTTTTCTTATAGAATCTTTCATTTGTTTCTTCAGGAATTTGTAATCTTCATGGTGGGGACTTTTACCACCTTGGTGTGTTGAAGCTTAGGCGTTGTGAGTGCTTTTTGTTTTGTTGTTTTGACACTATTTTGAATAGGGCTATTATTCTGATGTTCTCTGTTATCAGGATAAGTGTAGTTTAATGTTTATTTGTATCTTGCTTCTTTGCTGAAAATGTTTAATCAGCGTTTGTTGAAGGATTCTTTTGGGCTTTTGAAGTATAGCTTCGTACTGTCAGCACCCAAGAATGATTTGATTTCTACTCTTCCTGTTTTCTTATTTGTGCCCCCACCCCCACTCATTATCTCAGTTTCTATGGCACTTCTAGGGCTGCACTGAATGATGGTGGTGAGAATAAGCACTTTGTTTCCTTGACTTCAAAGAAAATGCATACACCTTTTCTGCTTAAATATAATGTTGGCTATAGATTGTGAGATATAACCATTACCTACATTGAAGTACATTTTTGCTCAGTTTTATTGTGAGCTTTTGTCAGTAAAAGAAAGTTGATGTCAGAGGCCATTTCTAAAGCTACTGAGATCACATGTGAATTTTGCTCCTCATTTTGTCTATGTGCCATAATACACTTATTGAATTATGTATGTTCAACCGATCTCACCTCCCTAAAATCAATTCATCTTGATGGTAGCAAGTGGGTTTTGTTTGTTTGATTGATTTGCTATGCTGGAGTTTGAACTCAGAGGCTTACATATTCTAAGCAAATACTCTGCCACTGAGCCACAGCCCAATCCCACTATTTATGGTACTTTTAATACATTTTATGTTGTATCTTTATCTTGTCCTGCTTGTTGTGTTAATGAAATTCTGGGTTCACAGAATGAATTGTGGACATAGAGCCAAAGCTATTAGTCCCTAACACAAAATACAGGTGACTGGGAAATAGGCCGGACAAAGTTCAGGAAGCAAACATCAAACTAACATCTAAACATTTGCGGACATGATATCAAGGCAGATGTTTGTAAGCTTTATCTTAGAAGCTTACGTATAAAAGATTCAGTGTCTCTGTGCAGTAATTCCATGACCAGTATCTTCCTGCTTCCCTCAGATAACATCCAGTCACCATCCTCCATAGCAAGGGATTCACTGCCTTAAAACCGCGCATGCCTAGCAACAACTCTTCCTTTCCCCATATGGCCATCACCCTCTCAGACATCATGGCAGCATTTCTTCAACCTTACTAATTTGTACTTGTTCTATTTTCAGGTTACCAGAGTAGTTCAGTTACAAATAGTAGGTCACCTTTCCAGATGACAGATGACTATAGCCATTTGAAATACATCATATTATATCATGGGATTCTTTTCCAATGATTCTTTTCCAATGATGTACAGGAGTCACAGCTACACAAAAAGCTTTGCACTGCTCTTATAAATGCTTGTGAGTACATCAGATAGTCAGTGTATTGTCATCAGGGCTACCTGGCCCGTCTTATGTTTGTGGCTTTTGGTCCTTTGGCCCTGTGGACTCAGGCTTATCCTTGAAGATAATTGGTTTCCTTGTTCCTTCTGTCTTGCCTTTCCATTTCTCCATTGTTTCTAACTGTTCGATCATCTCTTTCTTGACTCCTAATTCTGTATCTTTCTTTTCTTTCTTAACATATACACTTTCCTTTGATTCATAAACTCTTATCGCTTTGACTCACACTCTTTCCATGAGTTCTGTTTCTACCTTTAACTTTCACATATTTGTGATATGTCTATTGTTAGTAAGCTAGGAAATGCAATCTCTTAAAATATATGCATTCTGTGCACATGTCTACATATGGACATTCTTTTATGCAATCAAGAACAACAATAATACTCGTATAACTTAACTTATAGTCTGATCTTTATTGTGGTAAATAAATTGATGTGTTTACTGTGTCAGCAAGATCTTAAAATTATACACAAAAGAGGTGCTCTGAATACTCAACGACTCATTTATTTTGTGGATTTCATTTATTCTACTTATAAAAATGGAGAAAGTAATAAAAAGTTGTCAGACTCAAAGAGGTAAATTCTAAAAATATTGTGGCTATAGGAAAATCTGAATCTTTGTTGTATTTATCAGTAACAACAAAACGTTATTAGCCAACATAGTAGCTGGAAAGTGAAAATTAAGAAGAAAATATAATTTTAGCACTTGAAATGCTGAGATGGGATATCATAAGTTCAATGACAGCCTAAGTAACGTAACATGACATTGTGTCAGAGACAACAAATACCAATATATACATGGACAAGATAACAAGAGAGAGATATCTGGACACTTATATATAGGGTCAGTAAAAAGCATCATTTTTGTCTTGAGTCATGTGACTTGATTTAAGCTATTGTGATGTCCACCAAGCAATTAGAATCAATTTAAATTTCTACACTTTACAAATAGATCAGATAAATGCTATAACTATTACAGAACACTACATTTTGGTGGAAGAGTCCAATTGAGGAAGTAGATAAAGTTATATACAATAGTGTATACATACTTACATACATGTATATATAAAATATATAATCATATACATGTATAAAAATACATATACACACATATAAATACATAAACATTCACACAAATACTTATACATATATGTACATACAGAAACATACCCATATATACCCATACAGATAAGTGTGAAGTGAGGAAAGAAAAATATAAGAAAATTTCCACTAATTTTCTAAAATTAATGACTGACAATAGGTTAGAAAAATCATATGTTTGAAAACTTCTAACAAAATAAATAAAAATATAAAAGGAAACCATAAATATTTATACCTTTAACAAAAGAATAAGAAATCACCTAAAAATTGGTCATAGAAAATAAGATAAGCGTGTTCCACAAAAGTGGTATTGTTTCCTACTTGGAATCTTGTACAATATTTTCTGAAAGATTAATGGATTTCCCTTAATATTTACAATAAAAAGGAAGTACTAATCAATGCATATTATTTCTTTGAGCTGAAATATACCCTTCTATTTAGAAACAGTCTCAAAATATGTACTAAAAATGGTCTGTTGGATGTCTCTGAAAAGAGTAACGACATTTTATTTCTTTATGTTTTTATTGAAAATAGTCTTCTCCCATACAATACATCCCAACAACAGTTTCCCATTCCTCCACTTCTTCCAGATTGTGCTACAATTTCCCTCTCCCTCATGTCCACCCCCTCTCCATTTTCTCTCTAGAAAGAAGTATGCTTTCAGAAAACCGCCAAACACAATAAAGTAAGATACAATGAGAGAAGGCAAAAGCCCTAATATTGAGACAGGATAAGGCAACCAAATAAGAGGGAAAAAGCCCCAAGAGCACATAAGAATCAGAGACACGCCCATTGCCACTATAAGGAATCTCACAAAAATATCAACCTAACAGCCATAAATACATGCAGAAGAACTGATGTAGACTAATGTAGGTCCTTTGTATGTCTCTTTACTCTCTGTGAATCCATATGAACATTGCTTAGTTGATCTGGTGGGCCATGTTCTCCTGGTTTTCTTCATCTCCTCTGACTTCTCCAATTTTTTCTTCCCTTCTTTTGTGGGATTCTCCAAGCTCAGAAGAAAGGAACCCAATAGAGACCTCCAGTTTAGACTCTTTCCCTCCACACTGTGTCTAGCTGTGGAGCTCTGTACCCACTGCTATCCGCTGTCAGAGAAAGCCTCTGTGATGACAACTAAAGGAGGCACTTATCTATGAGGACAGCAGAATATCATTAGGAATAATCTTGTTTGTTTGTTTGATTGACCTGCTTTGTTTGGTTCTACCTTAGTTTTCTGGGCTATCCAGTCTGTGGTTCCTGGATATTCAAGCAGAAGATGGCATGCGCTCCCTTTCATAGAGTGGTTCTCAAGTTAAACCAGACATTTGATGTCCACTCACACAAGTTCTGTGCCACCATTGCCTGAGTATGTATTTCAGGCAGGACAGATAGTAGGCCAAGGGTATTGTGGCTGGGTTGATATTTAGTTTTCTCTTTCCATAGCCTTCGCACAGCAAAGAGATTAGAGCATGGGTGTGAAGGATCCATGCATGCAAAAAGAAATCTACCTTTCCTCATCATTCAGTAGTGTAGATGTTGCCCTGGGCAATGAGTTCCACTGTCAGTTTTCAGAGAAAAACCAATTGTCACAGCATCAGCCTGGGTTAAATATCTCCACAGGATCTCCTTGGCAAGAGCTCAACTGAAAGCAACCCATTCCGCCACTGGAAGCCTCACCTGTCTACAAAGATGGCTGAGTCAGACTTCACGTCCTCTATTACTAGGAATACTCTCTAGGGTGACCTTCTTAGATTCCAGAAAGTTTCTACTGAACTAGATTTCCACATCATCCTCAAGAGCCCTCCAATTCCAATACCCCCTCTCCCTGTACTCTCTCCCTCCATTTATACCCCACAGCTGAACCACCAGCATTTCCCTTCCATGCTCCTAGTCTACTTACAAAATCTATTTTGTTTTTTAGAGAAATCTATGTGCTCCACCCCAGCCCCACCCCCGGTACCCAGAGCTAACATCTCTAAGTCTGTTGACTGTAATTTGATTGCTATATTACTAAATCATCATTTCCTAAACAGCTAATGTCTACTTGTAAGTGAATGGATACTGTTTTGTCTTTCTAGGGCTGGGTTTCCTCACTTGGCATGATTTTGTTTTTCTCGTTGCGTCCATCATTTTCTTTTTCTTTTTTCTTTTTCTGTTTTATTTGATGATTTCTTTTTTATTGCTTATTTTATTTATTTACATTCCTATGCTGGGGCATCAAACCTCCATTGGACCAAGAGCCTCACCTCCAATTGATGCCAGATAAGGCCGTCCTCTGCTACATATGCAGCTGGAGCCATGGGTTCCTCCATGTGTACTCTTTGGTTTGTGGTTTAGTGCCTGGGAGTTCTGGAGGGGTCTGGTTGGTTGATATTGTTGTTCTTCCTATAGGGTTTCAGCTCCTTAGTCCTTCCCCTAACTCCTCCACTAGGGTCCATGTGTTCAGCCCCATGTTGGCTGCGAGCTCCACATCCATATTGTTCAGGCTCTGGTGGAGCTTCTCAGGTGATAGCTATACCAGGCTCCTGTCAGCAAGCACTTCTTGACATCAACAATAGTGTCTGGTTTGGTGTCTACAGATGGGATGGATCACAATAACCATCTCTTGCTCCATTATACATGAAAAGAAAAGAATTTTACTTATATTTTCAAATACAATACCTTGATCCAGCTAATATAGCAATGAAAATACCCAGTAGTTAGTCCACTATAGGATACATTTTATCTCATACAGAGTACTTGCTTAAATGCTCTCTGTTATCCAGCATCCCGTAGAGAAACACACAGCCGAGCTTGGGAATTCATGTATTCTTTCTTAAGAGTGTCATCATAAGGTCTATGAGTAAGAACAAAGTGCATATTTTGTTAAGTAAGCATTTAAAGTTATAAAAAGAAATAACTAGTGCTCTTATTTGGCAACTGAAGACTTTATCCAGGTATTGTAGGTGGCAAAATATAAAAAATTTAAAAAATATTTTCTTAAGCTAATATTGACAATGCACATAAGATTAACTAAAACTATAAACAGCATTCCACAATAGTGATTAGA
Organism: Rattus rattus; assembly: GCF_011064425.1. Taxonomy (NCBI): domain Eukaryota; kingdom Metazoa; phylum Chordata; class Mammalia; order Rodentia; family Muridae; genus Rattus; species Rattus rattus. The sequence continues at coordinate 18,458,168 of NC_046166.1, read as the reverse complement.
TTAATTATTTTGATAAAGGTTGGAAAGTTGAAGAAAAAAATCTAATAATCAATAAATATTCCATTGGATATAGAAAGACGTTTTAATTTCTAGTTCAGTCTTTAACAAGCACAACTAACAGTATAGAGTCAAAGGTCATCGCTCCTTTTTAGAGGAGTGTAGATGTGAGCACCATAAGAGAATGAGCAGTATACAGGTATTACTTTACCCTCTGGACCCAACATACTACATGAGAGAGGGAACGACCTGGTAACATACGTGTCATTAAAACACAGTGGAAGAAAGCTCAGGTGAAAGGAATCAGTAATCATATGAGAAGATTAAGCTTGCTTTTTCAGAAAAAGAAATTGAATATACAGTGAGGAATGAAAGGTGGAGCAAACAAACCACCTTTATGAGTCAAGATGGCTAGGATCTGCACATGAGGGAGAATATGTTTTTTATACTTTTTTATTCTAAGCTTGTGTGATCTCAAAAGAATATAACTCTATTTTTTGAGCTTCAATTCTCTCATGTAATTTTCAGTTTTTAGTGATGCTTAAATACATAAAAAGTGTTTGATAGTGAATGCTTAATGTCTAATATGAAGTTACACATCTTCAAAATGGCTATTGATACTCTATAGGAATTCACTGGGGTGTACCGATTGTAGATCAGATTAAATTTGGTGGGTAATTTTTTTTTTGATTTGTGACTTCTTTTTGATAAAGATTTTTTCCTTCTGTTTATACATTTTTATTTAAAGGTTTTACTTATTTTTAAATAAAAAATTTTAAAGGTTTTTAATTTAAAGCTTTAAATTTAACAGCAAGAAAAGATTCACTACAAAGTGTCAGGTTTATAAAATGAGGTTAGAAACAGTAATATCAAGGATAATCCTAATTTGTTATATATGAATTTTTAAATAATATAATTTTGAAGCTATTGTGGATATCATTTACTAACCAAGCTTAGATATTTTGTTAAAATAATAGATTATAGGCAATATTTAAATATTTAGATGAAGCATTCTTTCTTTATACAGATTCTTCAATTTTAAATAAGATCCACCTGCCAATAAAAAAGAAAGTGTAAGCGTGGCTTAGCTTAGGGTTCTCAGTGGTGACAAGAAATAATAGAAACAACATACGCATGCCAGTTAGTTGAGAAACTGTCCCTCCAGAAATGACTCCAAGAACATAATAGAGCCTGGGATGGAAAATAGTAATTAGAGTAGCTGGTGAAGCAATAAAAACACATGGTAAAATTTAGAAGGGCCAGCAAGGAAGTTCAGTGATGCCAATCACTTGCCACAAAACCTGACTTGCAGCCTCAGCTCCCTTTTAAGAGAGAAAGGAGAAAGATGACTCCCCAGTGTCACCCTCTGACTTCCTCCTGAACACACACACACACACACACACACACACACACACACACACACACACAGACACACATGCACTCACGCATGCACAGATAGACATACAGACACATACAGAGACAGACACACAGAAATAGAGACAGACGGATGGACACACACACAGATACACATACAGACACACGCATAGACACACACACAGAGACATAAAGACACATACAGATACAGACACACAGAAATAGAGACAGACAAGCAGAACAAAGGACAAACACAGACACACACACAGACACACATAGACAGATACACACCTAGACATACAGACAGACAGACTGACTAACCCACAGACACACAAGTGCAGACAGACACAGATGCATACAGAGACAGACACACAATAGACACACAAGAGAGAGACACAGAGGCAGACAGACAAACAGACACACAGACACAGACACAACATAGCAACACACACAGAGAGAGAGAGAGAGAGAGAGAGAGAGAGAGAGAGAGAGAGAGAGAGAGAGAGAGAGAGAGAGGGGTTTTTCCTGCAGCGAATATCTGCTTTCTTGTTTTTATCATGAGCTTGTTGTGTTCACTAACAGAAAAAGCTCCGTTTTATTTGATGTTCATATCTTGATATCATGTCCCTTTTAACTACAGGCTGATGAAATTCAATTGGATTAACACAATTCCACGGATGTGCTAAACTCTGCTGCTATTCATAGAATTCATGCTTCTCAGTTCTGTCTCTTTAAATGATAGGTCTGAAGCTTGATAGAGCAAAGCGGCTGTATTTATTACACAGAGGTGATGCATGAACACCGTTTTCAGGGTGCTTATGTCCATTTAACCATGCATCATCCATTTAGTGTTCACAGAGCATTCTGGCAAACGAGGCAGATAAAGTGTCAATGCATGGCTTTTGCTAAGCCCTGATATGATTAAGATTTAAAAGCTCTGTGCAGTGTGAGGGTGGTAGACAGATTCATGACAGAGGTGGGATGAAAGCTGGCAATGGTGCAGCTAAAGCACCTAGAGAGAGAGCAGGACAGTAACAGCACCGTGGACGCTTATTACTTTTGTAGGGGGGTGTTGTTACTAAACTGTCGAAGTCTACATGCTTGAAGATGTTTCTGAAGCTGGCAAGCTAGCTGACAAGTTCAATGTCCTCTTGTGGTCTCCATGGACACTAAGAGCCCCAGTCCCGCCATAAATCCAAAGACCACCACTTTTTCCATAGAAACAAGGTACTCAGAACCTCCAACAAGTAGCTTTTCGTACAATTTGAAAGATAGTCACTTTTATTACAGAGGCACTCATGCATCAAATGAGATTATGTATTAATGTGCTTTAATTCCATTTATGTTAAACTAAAACATTTATGACTCATTAGCAAATACCAGGCAGTGTCACATATAACGATCCTCGAATTTGAAAAGTTTGAAAATATCTCGTTTCATAAAAAGTCAAGTTTGAATTTTAGCTAACTTGAGATTCTATGTTGCACATGGTAGAGCAAGCTAGCCTCCCTGCACGCTGTACATAGTTCAGTGATTTGAATAGATGAGAGATTTTTTCTTAATTATTTCTATATATATTCAGAATAGCACACCCAACATTTTGACTGAATTTAAAGAACTGGCAACAAAAGAGAATGCTTTCTATTAAGGGCTGCTTATCTTTGGTAAACAATGCTTTATTTGGCCCCATCTTTCAACACATAAACTGACGATCAATCCTAGTGCCACCAAGATGAAAAGAATAATGATAATTTATAATCTATGATGGCTTATTTGCCTGGATCTGTACATGACAAACACATATGCATATGTATGTAATGTTTCGGTTTTAAATATGGTAATTATTCACAGTCAAGAGCACAGTTGTATATCAATAAGTCATTGTTCACTGAACAATTAGTTTAATTTCTAGAAGGTACTTGTTTTTAATCTAAAGATGAATGCTTGCCTCATTTGCTTATGGCAAACTACAAATTAGAAGCTGTGCCTAGGACAATCCTATTGTCTTAAAACTGTGGGGTGGGCTTTCTGATAGTGTCTAAAATGAGCAAACACTAGTAAAGAAAGAAAGCAAGGTAGCCCTAAATTTTGTAGAAATTCTCATTATATTAAAATGTAAAAACACTCTAATGAAGAAACCTGTAATAATCCTAGAAGGAAAAGAAACAACATGGAAAGTGTACAGACACTATGATCTCATAATTTCTAGCATAGATAGTCAGACCCACCATTCATGAATTGTGTTCATTTTATGGACCAGACAAAATGATGGAGCACCATTTTGAGACATTTTGTAATATGCACAATTTTAATACGTCTGTAAACCAGAAATATTTGCTTTTAAGTCATCTCCTGGGTAGCATTATGAAGAAATGCTGATGGAAATAGTATTTGTACATTTCCCATGTCATTTTAACTAGCAGATAGCATGTTTGGTAGGTTCCCATAGTGTTTCCTCCACATCTTGGATTATCTATTGAAGAAACACTGTTGCTGTGAGGAGAAGTCCTCAAGGCTTTCCTAGATGATGAGGGAACACATCAGAGGGTACACATGCTCCCACTTTCTTGAAGTCAGCTGAACAGGATGAAGACTAAAACCAGGTCACAAATAGATGCTATGAGAGCCTCGAGTAAACAATCTCAGGTCATATATTCCTTTTCAGGAGATTTCTCCAAATTTTTATTTATTTTCAGAGTTATTTTATTTTTTGAGGCATGATTATGTGCTGCCATGTATATATCCCCAAAGGTATTGATGCCTCAGGCTGGAGTTATAGGTAAAGTTTTGAACTTCTCAACAAGATGCTGAGAGCCAAATTTGTGTTGACTGAAAGAACAGAAATTTATTTTAAGTACTGAGTCATATTTTGATTTTCCCAATGTCTATCTCTAAATTAGGATTTTTCTCAAATTTCAGCAGACTAGCAGGCTTTGGTAGACTTCTTGACATATTTAACATTATTCTCCTTTCCCAATAAAATAAACTTTTTATGACTCATAGCAATTCTGGGAAAGTATTATTGTTTAGTGGTATTACATTTCTTTGTTGATTCCGGCTGAAAAGTCATAAGAGGATATGTAAAATAAATAAATCATGAAAAATTGTGTCCAAATGAGCTGGGCTCCATAGTTGCTGGAAATTTCAAAGGCATTTGCAGAGAAAAGGATGCAGTTCAATAAGAGGACAAACCCTGGCTCCTCAGTGCAAAGAGTCATTTCGAGAACTGAAGGCAGCTTCTTACTGTAAACCCAGCAATGCCAATGATTAATATGAAGAGGTTGAGTCCAGCAGACATAAACCCTAGAGGTAGAAAATATTTTTGGTGCCTCCAGACAAATGGTGCTATCAAAAACAACTGGTTGTTTGTACCAGCCAAGATTTAATCTTAGCTGGTTGCTAATAAAAAACATTTATAGTGACCAGAATTGCATAATAGCCCTTTCTTTTCTTTTTTTTTTTTATTAGATATTTTATGTGCTTACATTTCAAATGTTATCCCCTTTCAGGTCCTCCCCTCTCCATCTCCCATCCCCCTGCTCTATGAGGATGCTCCCCTCCCATCCACCCACCTCTCTCAACACTCTGGCATTCCTCTATACTGGGGAATTGAGCCTCATCAGAACAACAACTTCTTCTCCTATTGATGGCAGACAATGCCATCCTCTGTTTATATCTTGGTTAGGAGCCATTGGGTCCCTCCTGTGTACTCTCTCTGGTTGGTGGTTTTACTCCCAGAACTCTAGGGTGTCTAGTTGGTTGATATTGTTGTCTTTTTCCTATGGGGTTGTAAACACCTTCAATCCTTCAGTCCTTTTCTCTAACTTCATTTGGGGGTCCCTTACTTTCTCCAATAGTTGGCTGCAAGAAGTATCTGTGTCAGTAAGGGCTCGACAGAGCCTCTCAGGAGACATCCATATCAGTTCCTGTCAGCAAGTACTTCTTTGGCATCAGCAATAGCGACTAGTTGGGTAGCTGCATATGGGATGGATCTCAGGTAGGGCGTCTCTGTATGACCTTCCCTTCAGTCTCTGCAGCCTTATTTGTAGTAGGTAGAAGCTGTAAAGGACCCAAATGTTCCTCAACAGAGTAATGGATACAGAAATTGTGATACATTTACACAATTAGTTACCCAAATATTAAAAACAATGACTTCATGAAATTCTTAGGCAAATTAATGGAACTAGAAAATATCCTGAGCAAGGTAACACAGTCACAAAAGAACATACATGGTATGCACTCACTGATAAGTAGATATTAGCCCAAAAGCTCAAAATACCCAAGATACAATTCATAGACCATATGAAGGTCAAGAAGAAGGAAGACCAAAATGTGGATGCTTCAGTCCTTCTCAGAGAAACAAAATAATCACAAGGGTTGAGGGTGTGAGAGAATTGGGGCAAGGTGGAGGAGGTAAAGGGAGGAAGGATCAGGTATGGAGGAGACAGGGATGATATACAGGGTCAGGACAGAGGTGTGAGGATGGAATGGCGAGCCTTCTACAGGTCCCAGATGCCAGGAAAGCAGTAGGCTTCCAGGACCCAAATAGGGATGAATGGCACCCAACACAGTGGAGGGAGAATCTAGTAGAGACCATATCCAGAAGGTAGGCAAGGGACCTCAGTTGAGGCATGGTTTGCCACCCACATATCCCTTTATGACCATCCATGAGTTTATGTTCATGTAATCCTTCTTCTTGAATATGGATGAAGTTGTGACTTTAAAATATGTTCACCAATGTATGCTGGTATACTACACAGAATTGCAAATTGCAAATTGCCATTAAATCACGCCTTATTCTCTTTCTTCCTTGGCTATAAGGAAACATGAAGCAAACTATGTTAGGAGAAGTTAAATGGAAAGATACTGAAGGAGCTCATGTGGTAGCTGAGGTGAAATCTGAGGGAAATGCAGAAGCTCTCAGTCTTCAGTCTTTACCAACTGGCATTCTTTCCTCAGTCAAGCCTTCAGGGTAGATTTCTGATCTGATATACATTTGAACTGCAGCAATGAGAGACCCTAGGAGAGAGACTACATGAGGTGTGCCTCCAAGCCCAACCTTCAAAAACAGACTATATGTATGTGTCATTTTGCATTAGGGAGTTCCCAGCACTGTTGAAGCAAAAGTGGGTAATCAATATACCAGTAACCCAATGGGTCTTCAAAGTTCTCACAGAGGGGTAGAGTTGATTTCCACTTGGTCTGGCTGCAATTTTAGGAGTAACAACCTCCATAAAATAAGTTCATGCAACAAAAGACAAACATATGTATTTAGACTGTTTTATACTGGAGATCTTTAATACAATGTACAACTCATTTCTAATATTAGGAGATGACACCTTTTAGCAGAAGCCTTTCTTTTACTAAATGTTGATTTTATTTATCTGTGTCTGTGGGTATGTGCATGTTTACATGTATGTTACTCATGGAGGCAAAAAGAGGTAGTGAATACCTATCTGAGTTCCAGGTATTTTGACTGTTCTTTAGCAGAAAATTTTTCATAGTTAATGATGTAGGAAATCCCAAGTTGTCTTTTATACAAAAGAAAGAAACTGACTAAAAGGCATAAACCAGGGTTGGGGATTTAGCTCAGTGGTAGAGCGCAAGGCCCTGGGTTCGGTCCCCAGCTCCGAAAAAAAAAAAAAAAGACATAAACCATGTACCTGGGATACATATGTAGTAAGAGAGTCAGGCTGGAATCTCAAGGAAGATTTTCAATTAAAAAAAAAAGGAGAAACATCACTGTAGATAGGAGTGGATTTTAACTAACACAATAAACAGAATATACCTGCAAGAAAGTTTGCTTTGACAGTCACAAGAAAGCCTAGACGAGAATTTGGCAAACCTCACAAAAAAGGATGACATATGAGAAGTTGTGAGCCACATGATTTTGAAATAATGTAATATGCTTAGCATGTATTAATAAATTTAAAAGTCAAAAATTGCTGTGGGAATATGATTCTGTGCATATATACACTAACATTTGTCATTGTCTTTCTTTGAAGCAGAAATGTAATGTGTTCATTAAATTTTACATTTTATCAAATTATAAGATCTATATGCTTATTTTTCTCTGTAGTCTCCAAATTCCTGAGTGATTTTTTTTTTACTTTGCGTACACTATGATGCACAATTCCAAGATTTTGCGAAGACCATATACCATGTAAAATTTATCACACTCTAATTTACCTCAGGATTCTCTATGTCAGAAGTTCTTAACCTTTGGGTCACCACTCTGGCAACCTCTATGTCCAAAAATATTTACATTACAATTTATAATGGTATAATGGTATAATTATAGTTACTTTATAACTATAATTTTATGGTTGGGGATCTCTACAATATGAGGAATTGTATTCAAGGGTTATAGTATTAGAAAGGTTGAGAACCACTAAGGGATCCTTTTCTATTCACCTTATTCTGAAAACCTCAAATATCAGTACCAATCTCTTGCCGCTCATACAGTTTCTCTTTCCCCTGTGCCAGTGAGGATTTATTACCTCAATTCAATGTAGTACCCTTATATTCCATTCACATGCCAAGAATAGAAGGTGGTTCCTTGCTGAGGGTGAATGGTAGTCAACTGTAAAAATGTACTATAGTTTGTTAAGATTTGTTTTGGGCATATGGAAATTTGTTTGCTTTATAATGATACTTAAGACTCCAAACAATGCAATTTTACTCCCTAATGTTTACAGAGGTCAGAGATTCAGCATGGGTCTCTCAGGTAATGTGAATGTGCCAATTGTATTTCTGGGCCTTCCCAGCTTCTGCAGGCCTCTTATATTCCTTGGCATGTGACCCTATTCTTTCATCATCAGAGTCAGCTCTGCCAGACTGAGCTGTCTGACTCTACCTCTTTCCCAAGCCCTCTC
>NC_046166.1:18310664-18449822 GCF_011064425.1 Rattus rattus | reverse complement strand
GAACACTCATAAGGAAGGGGGAGGAAGGGATGTTGCGGAAGCCGGGAAGGAATAACACTCGAAATGTATATAAGAAATATTCAAGTTAATAAAAAAATAAATTAAAAAAAAAAAAGAGTTACACTGAGAAAGGAACGGAAGCAAGCCAAGCGTGGAGGTCCGTGCCTCAAACCCCAGCACCCCGGAAGCTGAGGCAGGAAAAGGGTTCAGCTTTAAGAACAACCTGGACTACATAGCAAGGCCTGGTCTCAACAAACAAAACAAAAACAACAAAATAAAAACAAACCGAACCCCAAGGAGCAAAACAAAAAACAAATAAGCAAAATAGAAAAAAAGGATGATTATGAAAAGAAAAAACAATGTTTGTTTTTGAAGTCTAATAAAATAATCTGTCAAAGCCAACTGAAGATGAACTGCAGCAACAGAAGATTTGAGGAGATAGGAACCCAACTAAGCCGTAGTCCTGGAGAGAGTCTACAGACAAAAGAAAAGGATGCACGTAAGCCACGGTCATGTATTTAAATCCTGTGGGAGTATGAAATGCGTTAGCTAAAACCAACCAAAGTTGGCTTTACAGAGCAGCGCAAAGCATAAGCAAACAATAAAGACTGGAGCTCGATTAACCAATTAACTGTCCTGTAGCTGAGAAGGAGCCAGACGCCCTGGTGGTCCACATCCAGGCTTCACCTCACCTTCTAATGGGAAGTCATCTAATACTTGCTTCCAATCGTGCTGGATCATATTCAAATCTGATACAGTGGGCAGAGGACATGGCTTCGTAGGCAAAATGCTTGCTGTCCAAGCATGGTCCCCAAATCCCATGTAAACACTGGATGCTGAGGTACGCAGCTGTAAGTCTAACTCTGGGGAAGCAGAGACAGACATATCTCTGGGGTCAACCCGTCTAGCCAGATTTGTTTGCTCTAGGTTTTGGTGAGGTCCCTTGTTTCAAAAATTAAGGTGGAAAGCAATTGCAGAATATACCAGATGTTGACCCGTGGCATCCATACATGCATGTGAACACATTCACACCAACTCATATAACACACACACACACACACACACACACACACACACACACACACACACACACACATGCACACAAACCTTACAAAAATATTTTTACAAAGACAAAACATAAACTGAAAGCTATACAGTTATTTCACTTAGTAAAGACAAATGTAAGATATTACAGCTGGGCAGTGGCCATGCCCACCCTTAATCTCAGTACTTGGGAGTCACAGACAGGTGGATATCTGAGTACAAGGCCAGCCTGGTCTACAGAGTGAGTTCCAGGACAGTCAGGGCTGCACAGAGAAGCCCTGTCTTAGAAAAAAACCCCAAAACTTCATGGCAAAAATAATTGTGATAAAATATTAACAGAATTTCTGCAGTATAAAGATAGACCAACTTTAAGACATCACTGAACACGATTTATCAATTAGTAAATTAAAAGAAAAGTACTGCATGACTGATAGATACCGAAAGGCATTTGATTAACTTAAAGAGCCACTGTGACATAAAAGAAAACAGTAAAATAAAGATGACCAGAGACAGGAACACAAGGTCTGAATGGGGAGAGGAATGGGAAGAGGTGGGCCTAGGAGGGAATATGGGGAAGGACACTAATACTTAGGGCCATTTGAGAGGTCACATGAAAACCTACTGTTTTACGAGTTTTTAAAAATATATACACGCATGAAAGAAATCTAAACCGAGTCACCAGATTATGGGCCAGATAATGTTGCAACTGGACATTTTTTGCCACCAAGTGAAACATTCATTGCCCAGAATGGTTTACTCTGCTTTAGTCGTTTATCAAAAGGGCCCCATGGAGACACCCTGAGCAAGACGCTGATCTGTGGCTACAGCACAATGTTGTCAGGACTCTTTTTTTTTTTTTCTCTGTTCCTTTCACAGAACAATATCATTTGGTTTCACCTAGGGCCATGGCCTATCTGGTCTCAGTCCTTAGCCTCCTGATCAGGCCCAAAAATCTCAACTTGGTATTGTCAAAGTTAGTGACTACTTTCCACAAACTGATGGGAATTTTAGTACTACTACAACTACTACTACTAGTACTAGTAGTAGTTGTAGTAGTCATCGTAGTTGTAGGAAGTACAGAACTTACATAGACAGTGAACGTGGAGGGAGAAGTCAATCTGGTGACTAACCAGAGCCTTCATCCCTATTGACTAGTGCTAAGAGTACTAGAAGGCACTCCATGCACACGACCAGAGGAGAAAGGTAACCACCAACCCTACAACCTACAGCAATGATCTGCCCACAGGATAAGGTGCAAATGGTGGCACAAACACTGTGGAAGTAACCAACCACTCTGTGATTGGCTTTAAGACCCATTCCACTGAACGACACCCATGGCTGACACTGCTCAGACGGCTGAGGACTGAGACTAGATAGGCCATGGTCTGGGTGAAAACCAAATGATATTGTTCTTCAACAGAAACAGAGCAGTAAAGCGAGTCCTAACATCACTGTGCTATAACCACTGTTCAGCCATCATCAGAGAAAGCTTCTTCTTTCATAGATGGGAACTAATACAGAGACACAACTGGACAATGGGCAGTCCTACATGGGGTGAGGTCATGGGACCCCTCCCTTCAGGGATAAGGGAGTTCCATAGAAGAGGAGGAAGAAAAATTGTAAGAGCTAAAGGGGATGGATGGTACCAGGGAAACTATATATTCCACACACAGCAGGACTGATACCAACAGGAACTCACAAAGACTGCCAATGTGCACAGGTTCAACTCAGACACAGTCCCAGTGCAGAGAGGGGTAAGTGGACCTGGGCCCCCATCCCTAACCAAGAAGCTATCTCTAATTGGCATTCACTTGCAAAGGAAATATTAGTTCTCTTCAATGGAGTCTCACTGGATATATTAACCACCCTTAAGAGAGGCCCCATCCCAACAGTAAATAGACAACCGTAAACAAACACAATGGTATTGCTGTAGACTTTGGCCTAGTATTACTTTGAGCATTTTTGTTTGTTTGTTTGTTGTTTTGTTTTGTTTTTGTCTAGCTGGTCCCTGGCTTGTATATTATGGTTTCTGATTTTGTGTTTTTATGGATTTTGTGTGTATATCTTGTGTTTTCTCTTTGTTTTTCCTTTGTTTGGTCTCACATTCTGGTTTGTTTGCTTTTTGTGTTCCTTTTGCTTTCTAGAAAGAAAAAGAGGGCATGGATTTGGGTGGGGGAGAGATGGGAAGGATCTGGGAGGAGTTGGAGGGAACTGTGATCAGAATATGTTGTATGAAAAATTCTTTCCTATGAAAAGATATGTATATTAAAATAAAATAAGTAAAAACCAAAAAAAAAAAGAAAGTGTAAGCGTGGCTTTGCTTAGGGTTCTCAGTGGTGACAAGAAATAATAGAAACAACATACGCATGCCAGTTAGTTGAGAAACTGTCCCTCCAGAAATGACTCCAAGAACATAATAGAGCCTGGGATGGAAAATAGTAATTAGAGTAGCTGGTGAAGCAATAAAAACACATGGTAAAATTTAGAAGGGCCAGCAAGGAAGTTCAGTGATGCCAAGCACTTGCCACAAAACCTGACTTGCAGCCTCAGCTCCCTTTTAAGAGGGAAAGGAGAAAGATGATGCCCCAGTGTCACCCTCTGACTTCCTCCTGAACACACACACACACACACACACACACACACACACACACACACATGCACTCACGCATGCACAGATAGACATACAGACACATACAGAGACAGACACACAGAAATAGAGACAGACAGATGGACACACACACAGATACACATACAGACACACGCATAGACTCACACACAGAGACATAAAGACACATACAGATACAGACACACAGAAATAGAGACAGACAGGCAGACACACGGACACACACAGACACACATACAGACACACATAGACAGATACACACCTAGACATACAGACAGACAGACTGACTAACCCACAGACACACAAGTGCAGACAGACACAGATGCATACAGAGACAGACACACAATAGACACACAAGGAGAGACACAGAGGCAGACAGACAAACAGACACACAGACACAGACACAACATAGCAACACACACAGAGAGGAGAGAGAGAGAGAGATAGATAGATAGATAGAGAGAGAGAGAGAGAGAGAGAGAGAGAGAGAGAGAGAGAGAGAGAGAGGTGAGAGAAGGAGAGGGAGGGGAGATATTTCCTGCAGTGAATATCTGCTTTCTTGTTTTTATCATGAGCTTGTTGTGTTCACTAACAGAAAAAGCTTGGTTTTATTTGATGTTCATATCTTGATATCATGTCCCTTTTAACTATAGGCTGATGAAATTCAATTGGATTAACACAATTCCACGGATGTGCTAAACACTGCTGCTATTCATAGAATTCATGCTTCTCAGTTCTGTCTCTTTAAATGATAGGTCTGAAGCTTGATAGAGGAAAGCGGCTGTATTTATTACACAGAGGTGATGCATGAACACCGTTTTCAGGGTGCTTATGTCCATTTAACCATGCATCATCCATTTAGTGTTCACAGAGCATTCTGGCAAACCAGGCAGATAAAGTGTCAATGCATGGCTTTTGCTAAGCCCTGATATGATTAAGATTTAAAAGCTCCGTGCAGTGTGAGGGTGGTAGACAGATTCATGGCAGAGGTGGGATGAAAGCTGGCAATGGTGCAGCTAAAGCACCTAGAGAGAGCAGGACAGTAACAGCACAGTGGACACTTATTACTTTTGTAGGGGGGGTGTTGTTACTAAACTGTCGAAGTCTACATGCTTGAAGATGTTTCTGAAGCTGGCAAGCTAGCTGACAAGTTCAATGTCCTCTTGTAGGATGCATCTCCTTGGCGACACCTGCAGGCTTAGAGCCCTACAGTCCCGCTACAAATCCAAAGACCACCACTCCTTTTCCATAGAAACAAGGTACTCAGAACCTCCAACGCTCAGTAGCTTTTCTATACAATTTGAAAGATAGTCACTTTATTACAGAGGTACTCATGCATCAAATGAGATTATGTATTAACAAGTGCTTTAACATCCATTTATGTCTAATAAACAATAAAAACATTTATGACTCATTAGCAAATACCAGGCAGTGTACACGTGCTTCACATATAACGCATCCTCAGAATTTGCAGGAAAAAGTTTGAAAATATCTCGTTTCATAAAAAGTCAAGCTTTCTGAATTTTAGCTAACTTGTCTGAGATTCTATAAGTTGCACATGGTAGAGCCACGGCCAGCTAGCCTCCTGCACGCTGTACATAGAGACGAGGTATCAGTGATTTGAATAGATGAGAGATTTTTTTCTTATGGTGATTATTTCTATATATATTCAGAATAGCACACCCAACATTTTGACTGAATTTAAAGAACTGGCAACAAAAGAGAATGCTTTCTATTAAGGGCTGCTTATCTTTGGTAAACAATGCTTTATTTGGCCCCATCTTTCAACACATAAACTGACGATCAATCCTAGTGCCACCAAGATGAAAAGAATAATGATAATTTATAACCTATGATGGCTTATTTGCATGGATCTGTACATAACAAACACATATGCATATGTATGTAATGTTTCGGTTTTAAATATGGTAATTATTCACAGTCAAGAGCACAGTTGTATATCAATAAGTCATGTTTCACTGAACAATTAGTTTAATTTCTAGAAGGTACTTGTTTTTAATCTAAAGATGAATGCTTGCCTATTTGCTTATGGCAAACTAAATTAGAAGCTGTGCCTAGGACAATCCTATTGTCTTAAAACTGTGTGGGCTTTCTGATAGTGTCTAAAAATGAGCAAACACTAGTAAAAGAAAGAAAGCAAGGTAGCCCTAAATTTTGTAGAAATTCTCATTATATTAAAATGTAAACACTCCTAATGAAGAAACCTGTAACAATCCTAGAAGGAAAAGAAACAACATGGGAAAGTGTACAGACACTATGATCTCATAATTTCTAGCATAGACAGTGAGACCCACCATTCATGAATTGTGTTCATTTTATGTATGGACCAGACAAAATGATGTGAGCACCATTTTGAGACATTTTGTAATATGCACAATTTTAATACGTCTGTAAACCAGAAATAATATTTGCTTTTCGTCATCTCCTGGGTAGCATTATGAAGACAAATGCTGATGGAAATAGTAATTTGTACATTCCCATGTCATTTAACTAGCAGATAGCATGTTTGCAAGTTCCCATAGTGTTTCCTCCACATCTTGGATTATCTATTGAAGAAACACTGTTGCTGTGAGGAAAAGTCCTAAAGGCTTTCCTAGATGATGAGGGAACACATCAGAGGGTACACATGCTCCCACTTTCTTGAAGTCAGCTGAACAGGATGAAGACTAAAACCAGGTCACAAATAGATGCTATGAGAGCCTCGAGTAAACAATCTCAGGTCATATATTCCTTTTCAGGAGATTTCTCCAAATTTTTATTTATTTTCAGAGTTATTTTTATTTTGAGGCATGCGTATATGCTGCCATGTATAGTATCCCCAAAGGGTATTGGATGCCTCAGAGCTGGAGTTACAGGTAAGTTTTGAACTTCTCAACAAGATGCTGAGAGCCAAATTTGTGTTGACTGAAAGAACAGAAATTTATTTTAAGTACTGAGTCATATTTTGATTTTCCCAATGTCTATCTCTAAATTAGGATTTTTCTCAAATTTCAGCAGACTAGCAGGCTTTGGTAGACTTCTTGACATATTTAACATTATTCTCATTTCCCAATAAAATAAACCTTTTTATGACTCATAGCAATTCTGGGAAAGTATTATTGTTTAGTGATATTACATTTCTTTGTTGATTCCGGCTGAAAAGTCATAAGAGGATATGTAAAATAAATAAATCATGAAAAATTGTGTCCAAATGAGCTGGGCTCCACAGTTGCTGGAAATTTCAAGGCATTTGCAGAGAAAAAGGATGCAGTTCCAATAAGAGGACAAACCCTGGCTCCTCAGTGCAAGAGTCATTTCCCGAGGAACTGAAGGCAGCTTCTTACTGTAAACCCAGCAATGCCAATGATTAATATGAAGAGGTTGAGTCCAGAAACGGACATAAACCCTAGAGGTAGAAAATATTTTGGGTGCCTCAGAGACAAATGGTGCTATCAAGAAAACAACTGGTTTTCTTGTGCCAGCCAAGATTTTAATCTTAGCTGGTTGCTAATAAAAACATTTATAGTGACCAGAATTGCATATTAGCCCTTTCTTTTCTTTTTTTTTATTAGATATTTTATGTACTTACATTTCAAATGTTATCCCCTTTCCAGGTCCTCCCCTCTCCCATCTCCCATCCCCCTGCTTCTATGAGGATGCTCCCCCTCCCATCCACCCACTCCTCTCTCAACACTCTGGCATTCCTCTATACTGGGGAATTGAGCCTTCATCAGAACAACAGCTTCTTCTCCTATTGATGGCAGACAATGCCATCCTCTGCTTCATATGCGGCTAGCGCCATTGATCCCTCCCTGTGTTCTCTTTGGTTGGTGGTTTACTCCCTGGGAACTCTAGGGTGTCTAGTTGGTTGATATTGTTGTCTTTCCTATGGGGTTGCAAACACCTTCAGCTCCTTCAGTCCTTTCTCTAACTTCTTCATTGGGGTCCCTGTGCTTTCTCCAATGGTTAGCTGCAAGTAGTATCTGTGTCAGTAAGGTTCTGACAGAGCCTCTCAGGAGACATCCATATCAGGTTCCTGTCAGCAAGTACTTCTTGGCATCAGCAATAGTGACTGGATTTGGTAGCTGCATATGGGATGGATCCCCAGGTAAGGCAGTCTCTGTATGACCTTCCCTTCAGTCTCTGCAGCCTTATTTGTAGTAGGCAGAAGCTGGAAAGGACCCAAATGTTCCTCAACAGAGTAATGGATACAGAAATTATGATACATTTACACAATTAGTTACTACCCAAGTATTAAAAACAATGACTTCATGAAATTCTTAGGCAAATTAATGGAACTAGAAAATATTATCTTGAGTGAAGTGACATAGTCACAAAAGAACAAACATGGTATGCACTCACTGATAAGTAGATATTAGCCCAAAAGCTCAAAATACCCAAGATACAATTCATAGACCATATGAAGGTCAAGAAGAAGGAAGACCAAAATGTGGATGCTTCAGTCCTTCTCAGAAGGGGGAAACAAAATAATCACAAGGGGTTGAGGGTGAGAGGTACTTGGGGCAAGGTGGAGGAGGTAAAGGGAGGAAGGATCAGGTATGGGAGGAGACAGGGATGATATACAGAGGGTCAGGACAGAGGTGTGAGGGATGGGAACTGGCGGTAGCCCCTGCAGGTCCCAGATGCCAGGAAAGCAGTAGGCTTCCAGGACCCAACAGGGATGAAATTAGCACCCAACACAGTGGAGGGAGAACTAGTAGAGACCATATCCAGAAGGTAGGCAAGGACCTCAGTTGAGGCATGGTGCCACCCACATATTATCCCTTATGAGACTTACATCCTTGAGTTTATGTTCATGTGTAATCCCTTCTTCTTAAATATGGATGTAGTTTGTGACTTGCAAATATGTTCTGGGAATGTCATGCTAGTATACTACACAGAATTGCAATGCACACTGTATTACAATCACGCCTATTCTCTTTCTTCATGGCTATAAGGAAACATGAAGCAAACTATGTTAGAGAAAGTTAAATGGAAAGATACTGAAGGAGTCATGTGGTAGCTGAGGTGAAATCTAGGGAAATGCAGAAGCTCTCAGTCTTCCAGTCTTTACCAACTGAGCATTCTTTCCTCAGTCAAGCCTTCAGGGTAGATTTCTGATCTGATATACATTTGAACTGCAGCAATGAGAGACCCTAAGGAGAGAGACTACATGAGGTGTGCCTCAACTCAACCTTCGGAAAACACAGACTATATGTATGTGTCATTTTGCATTAGAAAGTTCCCAGCACTGTTGGTGCAAAGTGGGTAATCAATATACCAGTAACCCAATGGGTCTTCAAAGTTCTCACAGAGGGGTAAGAGTTGATTTCCACTTGGTCTGGCTGCAATTTTAGGAGTAACAACCTCCATAAAATAAGTTCTCATGCAACAAAGAAGCAAACATATGTACTGGACTGTTTTATACTGGAGATCTTTTAATGCAATGTACAACTCATTTCTAATATTAGGAGATGACACCTTTAGCAGAAGCCTTTCTTTTACTAAATGTTGATTTTATTTATCTGTGTCTGTGGGGGTATGTGTGCATGTTTACATGTATGTTACTCATGGAGGCAAAAAGAGGGTAGTGAATACCTATCTGGAGTTCCAGGTATTTCTTGACTGGTTCTTTAGCAGAAACCTTTTCATAGTTAATGATGTGAAATCCCAAGTTGTCTTTTATACAAAAGAAAGAAAAAAAAGACATAAACCATGTACAAGGGATACATATGTAGTAAGAGAGTCCAGGCTGGAATCTCAAGGAAGATTTTTCCAATCGAAAAGCACAGAAGGAGAAACATCACTGTAGATAGGAGTGGATTTTAACCCCAACACAATAAACAGAATATACCTGCAAGAAAGTTTGCTTTGACAGTCACAAGAAAGCCTAGACGAGAATTTGGCAAACCTCACAAAAAAGGATGACATATGAGAAGTTGTGAGCCACACGATTTTGAAATAATGTAATATGCTTAGCATGTATTAATAAATTTAAAAGTCAAAAATTGCTGTGGGAATATGATTCTGTGCATATATACACTAACATTTGTCGTTGTCTTTCTTTGAAGCAAAAATGTAATGTGTTCATTAAATTTTACATTTTATCAAATTATAAGATCTATATGCTTATTTTTCTCTGTAGTCTCCAAATTCCTGAGTGATTTTTTTTTACTTTGCATACACTATGATGCACAATTCCAAGATTTTGCGAAGACCATACACCATGTAAAACTTATCACACACTAATTTACCTCAGGATTCTCTATGTCAGAAGTTCTTAACCTTTGGGTCACCACTCTGGCAACCTCTATGTCCAAAAATATTTACATTACAATTTATAATGGTATAATGGTATAATTATAGTTACTTTATAACTATAATTTTATGGTTGGGGATCTCTACAATATGAGGAATTGTATTCAAGGGTTATAGTATTAGAAAGGTTGAGAACCACTAAGGATCCTTTTCTATTCACCTTATTCTGAAAACCTCAAATATCAGTACCAATCTCTTGCCGCTCATACAGTTTCTCTTTCCCTGTGCCAGTGAGGATTTATTACCTCAATTCAATGTAGTACTTTTATATTCCATTCACATGCCAAGAATAGAAGGTGGTTCCTTGCTGAGGGTGAATGGTAGTCAACTGTAAAAATGTACTATAGTTTGTTAAGATTTGTTTTGGGCATATGGAAATTTGTTTGCTTTATAATGATACTTAAGACTCCAAACAATGCAATTTTACTCCCTAATGTTTACAGAGGTCAGAGATTCAGCATGGGTCTCTCAGGTAATGTGAATGTGCCAATTGTATTTCTGGGCCTTCCCAGCTTCTGCAGGCCTCTTATATTCCTTGGCATGTGACCCTATTCTTTCATCATCAGAGTCAGCTCTGCCAGACTGAGCTGTCTGACTCTACCTCTTTCCCAAGCCCTCTCTATTATGAAGGATGCTTTTGAGGGGGTCTGGTTCGCCTGGATGAACTAGGATGATGCCTCTACCTTTTTCAGTCTTCTGAGTATTTATAACATTATACAAAATTTTAATTCTACTCTTCCATGTCAACAATAGCTATAAATTTCAAGACTAAAATATAGAAATCCTTGAGGAACCATTATTTTCTTCACTACAGAGGTATTTTCAGAGTTAGTAATCATAAATCAGGGTGAACTTTTCAAAATTAATTTGGGCAAATACTTAGAAGACTGTAAATTTTAAACTAAAGAATCTGATTTGGTTTCAGAGTGGGCACCCAATCTGAACTTCACACACACACACACACACACACACACAGAGAGAGAGAGAGAGAGAGAGAGAGAGAGAGAGAGAGAGAGAGAGAGGAGAATAGTTGAATAGTTAGACTTGGGTAAAGATGGTCGTTTTCAGGAGCTCTACCCATTAACTATGTGAGTAAAGCTGTGTATCTAGTTGACCAATCCAATGTTGCTTGTTCCAATCCTTTTCTACAAATTGCCCCCATGTGAGGACGCAGAATGGTCTTTCCCCGTAGAACTCTGACCTGCTGCTCCACTTTCTGACATCAGCTCTTCTCTGCCTCTCAGAGGTTTCGGTTCTTCGGGAATCTTGCCTTTTACAATTCATTTCTGCCTCCACTCGTGTTCCTTTTACAGCTATATCCTCTTTTTCTCAGATGTGGGACTGATGAGGCATGCACTCAATCATCAGCTCAGGGAAAAAATAAATACAAGTGGTTTGCATCTTGTGACTCCATGCATGTGAACTGCTTCCAATATTTTTATTAATCATTTTATTCATTTGCATTTCAAATGATATTCCCTTTCACCAACTCCTATCCCATCTCCTCCTCCCCCTCCTTTGACTCCACAGGGGTTCTCTGCCACCCATTCACCCACTCCAGCCTCACCCCTCTACCATCCCCTTACACTGGGGCATCAAGCCTCGCTCCCCTCCCATTAATGTCAGATAAGGTCATCCTCTGTTCTATATGTATCTGGAGTCCTGGCTCCCTCCATGTATACTCTTCGGTTTATAGTTTGGTATGAGTACTCTTTCAAAGCCTCCTTTTTTTAGAAAGCACCTTTCACAGCCAGCTGCTGTCTAGCTCTCAATTGCACTTCCTTCTTCAAGTTTTTCTCCTTTCCTTTCTCACCTGCTGTAGTGAGCAAAAGACAGGGCCCTTCCCTTCCTTGCCTCTCTTTATCATCCTTCCTATAAACAGTTTTCCTTGTGTCCATCCCCTTCCCTATGTATCTTGCATCAAGTAAATGACTCAGTGTTTCTTTAAAAGGAAGACAGGTGTTTGGGTGATATAGTTTTTTGTTGTTTTTCCCAGGGGAGAGGAGGATGGAGAAAGAATGAGGTCAGCAGGTATGAAGGTCATCCTCAGGCTGTGAATCTAGCTTGAATGCAGCATTAAACACTAAACCCAGGTAGAATAATATTAGATAAAGACAATTGCGTCTATTAGGAAACCTGCTCAAAACAGGTCTGTCTGGAACCCTGAAGGTAAAGTTTTGCTGGGCAAGAGATGAGCTTACAGTAGAAAGTAATGTAATAACTGATGAGAAAGGAGGAGCAAAGCCAAGAAACAGAAGAGCATCTACTCAAGATCCCCAAGATGTTCAGGGAATCCTGGCAGTGATATTGCTTGATACAAAATGGTGCAGACTGACCTTTAAGGGTGGCTTTAAAATCAACTGAATAATAGAAAGAGTAATACACAAAGGAAGAAGTCAGGTTAAAACTTGAAAAAAAAAGAATATTTGAAAAATTTGACAAAATAAGCGTGGAAAATGCCATCAAGGAGGATGCTGATAGATAATAATTTGCTACATAAATAGCTAATAATTTGCTGAAGGGGAAATTAGACAAAACAACAACACAGTACTTTGGATGGCAATGTAGACTTATAAATGCTGTGCTAGGAAGCTTTCCTGAACCCAAAAGAGCACCAAGGACCTGGATATTTTTTTTAATGTAATTACATTGGAATCTTTTTACTATACATGGGCTCGCTCATTTCCGACCCACAGGATGTTCGGTGAAGCAACTCTGAACTTTCATCAGGACAGGTTTTATAGAAAATGGAAGCAAGTGATGGATGGGAGGATGGTCCATCTTGGAAAGGATCTAACTGAATGACTAGCGTACGCTGACAGGTGAGGGCTCTACAGCAAGACCTTATACAAACATGAGCAGTCTGAAAGCACATCTGAACCAGTCAGACTAACCTTTAATTAACTCCAGTTAGGAAGGAGCTAGGGCCAATGGCAAGACCTGGGGTTCTTCCTGGTACTTGGGTACAGCGTGGGTTCAGCTGCAGGTCCAGGTTTCTCATGACTTTTTTGTGTGTTTGTTTGGTTGGTTGGTTGGTTGTTTTTAAGATGGAAGTCCATTCTAAGATGAAGTAAGTTTGACTTCTCAGAGACTGGAAAAGAAAGGAAGGTAAAGAAACCAAAAGACACAGAGAGATGTGCTGAAAATGAAGACGTGTACAAAAGGAGCAGAGATATACAGGGAACACCGTAGAGGGAAAACATTGGTTACGTTTCTCCAGAACAGTGACATGTGTGCTCGGCGTTGTCAATTCTTGTCGTTCAGATAAACCAATTAAAGAGTTTCATGATTAGACTGTGTGTGTTTGTGTGAGAGTCCTCTCCCACACTTGTCATACCTATCCTTGCCCAGTCTTTCCCTCTCTCTATATTTGGCCATTGGTCAGCCTTTCTATCAATTTTTGGTCAATATTTTAGACTAAGTTCATAATACTCTCAACTATTTGACAATATTTTTTGGAGAAGGTTATGCGAGTAATTTTGTTTATCTTACTCCAACCATGACATACCTACTGTCCAGTTGTTGACAAATATAAGTCATTATACAAAATCATGTGGGAAGACAGGCAGAGTGCCAGACATCTGTAATCCCAGCACACAGAAGGCTGAAGAACCATGTTACGTTTAAATCCAGTCTGAGCTACATGGTGACACTGTGATAAATAAGTACAAAGTAAGTAAGTAAGTAAGTAAGTAAATAAATAAATAAATAAATAAATAAATAAACAAGCAAGCAATAAAACTCACAGAGTAAGTTATAGCACTTAGGAATAGTGGCAATGCAAGTAGTGGACAGGGTAGGACTTGGCTGTAGTGACTCCTGGGCCACAATCTCTGTCTCAGACTAGGTTATGATTGCCAAATTGCCATAAAAATCAGGTTGTCTAAAATTGTGCATAAATAAATACATTATATATAGAGAGTTAAGGCAATCTTGCTTTTGGGCATCTTCTCTTTTAGAACTATAAATTAAAATAAATGTTTACATAAATGATTCCCTTAAAGGGTTTTATGCAACTATCCCTTATACCTCATATCACACAGTGTAAGCCTTGTTCCAGGACATGTTAATAATTCCTGGCTTCATTATTAGGATCAAGGATCTCTTTGTAGGCCAGTTGTAGGTCTCAGAAAATCTACTACTGTGCCTCTGGTATTAAACCAACTCTTAATGTCCCTTTGTTAGACAATAGATCAGTGTATATGGTTTCTCAACCATTTTCAGAGAAATTCTATTTAGGAGACGGTGACTAATTCTGAAACCTAACACTTGAATTCCTGTTTTCAATCAGAAATTAATAAGAATAAAGAAATCTACAAGGTAGTGGTATCAACGTACATCCCTACTGTGTTTAACATGGTGTATCAGGCTATGTGGTGTTTGCTGAAGTGAGTTCATCACAGTTTTTCACAGTGAGAATGTATTGCTATGTTCCCTATGGGAGACTTAAAATGGGTTTTATAATAAATATTTCCTATAAAAAAGCATGCCCTGCCCAATTAACGATAATTTGAGGAACATTCTGAGAAGTTTGTTAACTTCCAAAACATCTTGTAAATTTATATCTTTTACATGGGATCCTGAAAGTGCAGATAGTGCTTATGTATCTCAAGGCCTTGTTTTAATAACTGTTGTGTCCTGACTTTTTCTTCATCATGAATTTGCTTTTTAGAAATACACACAGAACTAGCTTCTGCACTGTTATCATGTTAAATTCAATTATATTTGCATAACATATCTTTCATTTAATTCTCATGCTTCTTTTCTCATAGTCATTGTCTTGTACAACAATCTTATTTTGTGTCGTATGTATTTGGTGTTCTACCAATTACTTTGTATCAGTTATAGCTTTTAAAGTACTCTCCATCATCTCTGAATTTTACACTCACCACAAATTACACTCACCACAAATTAATGTTTGTTTTTGTCTCTTTTGTCAAATTTTATGCAAGAAAAGACATTT
Organism: Rattus rattus; assembly: GCF_011064425.1. Taxonomy (NCBI): domain Eukaryota; kingdom Metazoa; phylum Chordata; class Mammalia; order Rodentia; family Muridae; genus Rattus; species Rattus rattus. The sequence continues at coordinate 18,434,874 of NC_046166.1, read as the reverse complement.
TTAAATTTTCTTTTTTTAAGTTTAATTTTATTTTTTACTTACTCACTTTACATCCTGTTCATTGTTCTTCTACAGGACACTCCTTCCCATAATCCTTCCCCAATTTCCCCTTACCTTCTCCTCTGAGAGGGTGTGGCCCCTCAGTATCCCCCAACCTTGGCATTTCAAATCTCTGCTAGGCTAAACACTTCCTCTTCCACTGAGGCCAGACAAGGTAGCCCAGCTATAAGAACTTATCCCATATATGGGCAACAGCTTTGGGGATAGGCCCTGCTCCACTTGTTCAGGATCCACATGAAGACCAAGCAGCACATTTGCTACCTATGTGCAAGGAGGCCTAGGTCCAGTCAGTGTATGTTCTTTGGCTGGTGGTTCAGACACAGAGCCCCAAGGGTCCAGGTTAGTTGACTCTGTTGGTGTATCTGTGGAGTCCTATCCTCTTCAGTCTCACAATCCCTCCTATTATTCTTCCATAAGAGTCCACAAGCTGCATCCACTGTTTGGATGTGGATATCTGCATCTGTCTGAGTCAGCTGCTGGGTAGAGCCTCTCAGAGTACAGCATGCTCCTGTCTGCAAGCATAACAGAGTATCATTAACAGTGTCAGGGATTAGTGTTTGCCCATGGGATGGGTCTCAAGTTGGGTTGGTGTTTGGTTGCCCATTCCCTCAATCTCTGCTCCATCTCTCCTGTCTGCATGTCTTGTAGACAGGATACATTTTGGATTGAAAGTTTAATGGGTGGGTTGGTGTCCCACAGGGATTCTTGCCTGGCTACAGGATGTGGCCTCTTAAGGTTTCATATCCCCAATGTTGTGAATTATATCCACAGTCACCCCCATCGATTCTTGGGCACTTCCATTATCCCAGATCTCTGTCATGTCCTGGAGATGCGCCCTACCTTCCTACCCCTGTCAATTGCAAATTTCATTTCATTTTCTTGGCCATCTAGTCATCACTCGTCCTTCACCATACTTTATCCTGAACTCCCCCTTCCACTTCCTGCCACACTCTCCCTTCATCTGTCTCTTACAAACCTTTTATTTCCCTTTCTAAGTGGGACTCAAGCTTCCTTACTTGGGCCTTCCTTCTTGTTTAGCTTCTTTGGGTCTATGGAAGTTTATGGCTAATATCCACTTATAAGTGAGTGCATACCATGCACACCCTTTTTGGACTGGGTTACCTATCTCAGGATGGTATTTCCAAGTTCCATCCATTTGCCTGCAAAATTTTTGATTTCTTTGTTTTTAATTGTTGAATAGTATACCATTGTGTAGCTGTAGCACATTTTCTTTATTCATTCTTGAGTTGAGGGACATCTAGGTTGTTTCCACCTTCTGGCTATTATGAATAAAGCTGCTATGAACAAGTTGAGCAAGTGTCTTTGTGGGATGTTGGAGTATCTTTTTGGTATATGCCCAGGAGTGGTATAGCTGGGTCTTTGGGTAGAACTATTCCCAGTTTTCTGAAATAGCACCAAATTGATTTCCAAAGTAATTATCCAAGTTTGCACTCCCATCAGCAATGAAGAAGTGTTCCCTTTGTTCCACATCCTTGTCAGCGGCTATCTCTTGAGTTTTTGATCTTAGCCATTCTGATGGGTGTAAGAAACTATACATTCTCTTTAGTTTGTGTTTTGGATTGTGCTCCTTCATTAAGCCTTGGTCAGTGTGTATCTTCTCACACAGTACATTCCTCGATTTAGCTTCTCCCTGGCATTTTGGGCATTGCTCAGAAGTCCTCACCTCCACCCCTCACCTTATTAAATTGGAGTTAATCTTATATTGTAAGACTTGAGAAAAGACCACCAAATCCTGCATCAGGGATGTCACACTCACAGAGTCATAGAGATGGAAATCGATGTAATAAACAAGAGGTTTTACTAGTCCAGTGCACTGGGGTCGTTCTGCAATTGAATCAGAGGCGACCCCCAGGATCAAAGACACACTTTTTATACTGTTTGAGGGGTACAAACTACATCAACAAGGTTACAGTTTAAGCTTTTTGGCTAAGCCTATTGATCTTTAAATCTATTGGCTAGTAAGTATGGCATACATTCAAGCTCCGGCAGGGAGATATCTTTGGTCCTGTAGAGGGAGTAGTGGGGGATCCTCGCCCTATTGCGGCTGTGATACTTCTAGAATGGGGTGTTTACTCAGAAAATTCTTGTGGAGCTCCCCGGTAGGAAGTTCCTTGGTCCTTGGTTCCCTGAGGGAAGTCCTAGGCACCTGATATTTTCTAAGATAGCTTTTGTCTGCTTGGTCTCCACATTCCACAGTATTCTTCTTTGAGAAAGCCATGGCTTTTCCCATTCATTTTGATTTTATTGATGTTATTGTGCTTACAGTACTTTTTGTCTAAGGATTAGCCTGTCCTAACATTTGCAGTATTCCAACTAACTCTAAGACTGGACTAGGTAATCTTTTCTGAAGACTTTTGTGCCTAGAATATAGTCATCTCGCACTCATATTTAAAGTACATTCATTATGAAATACTAATCTGTGATTCCACAGTAAAATAATATTACTCTTGTGTTCTGCATGAATGGCTGCTGTTGAGAAGCCTTTTGCCAGTTTGTCTCTTGAACAGAAACTTTGCCTTGCTGTAAAATCTGGAGCTTTGCTGAGCTTTTAATGTGCTTTCATTCATTGACCCACATCCTGGCTGCTTTATGGCTGTCATCTTGGTACCTGCTTTCCTCTTGAGTCAGTTGAGGGTGATGAGGTACCTCCAGTCATCACAGTAACCTTCTAATGCCATACAATACAAAGGGAAAGTGTACCCATTGCTGAGAGACAAATGTGGACGATATAGAGAAAAGGCATGGGTGGATGCCTAGGAAGAGCATCCAGTGGCGCTGTCTAGTGGAGCTCCCCGAAGGCACCCTTGGTTGTAATTTTACATATTTGAATGTCAAGAAATATGAGAATAAACAGAGAGGCTGTGATTATTATATTTTATAATTAAGTGCTGCAAGGCAATTGAAGAACCTTCCAAAAAATTACTTAGTGTCGAATTAGTGAGGAAAAAAAATCACATGTCAAATTTTGATTTTATCAATATTCTTTGCTACTGATTCAAGCCATGTTTAATAGTTTTTATTTCCCTAAAACTCCTAAAATAGCTTCAGTATTCTTATTTATCTTGTCATTTCACAATGTATGTATATTTTATACTATCAGCTGTAATAAAAAAGTTATTTTTAACATGTTATAAAGTCTGTGTTCATTTTCTTAAAATAATATTATTTGAGTTTACCTAGACATCAGATTATTCTCCCATGGTTCTTAAATTAGTTTGATTTTTAAAAAAGGTTGCATTTTTAATTTATAGAATTCACCTGTAATTTTTTGAGAGTTTTATTGTTCATTTGTTCGTTCGTTCATCTGTTTGTTTGGATTGCATACTTCAATGATTTCCCCCTTCCTTTTCCTCCATCCAAATCCTCTTATATATGAGTTTGATGGGTTGAAGAGAATGATTGGATAGGGAGGATCAGGGAGACATACCAGGTTAGACCCTAGGGAAGGATGTGGGAATCTGGGTGGGTAAAGCAATTAGATGCAGGGCAAAGGAAGCTTGTGGGTAGTGCCAGGTAGAAGGGATCCTAGAGTTGGGCTGTAGTGCTAGGAATGGTGGCTATAGCAAGCCAGATCCCTGGATGGTGGAGCCATGTTAGGTCTATAGGCTTTGGAAGAAGATGTGGGTAGGGAGGGCAAAGGAGGTTAACTGAGTAGACCCTGGAAAGGGATGCAGGCTTACTGGATGGATAGAGAAGGTAAATATATGACAGAAGGGAGCTGTGGGGCTGCTTTAATCTTTAAAATCATCTGCTAATTAATTTGTGCACCTTTCTTATTTTTTCTTAATCCTTCAATTTAAGTTTTGCTCATTGGTCTTTAATATCAAACACACTGTATGAAACTCTCAACTCATAAAAAATATTCAAGAAGAATATACTAATATTGACTACAAATTTAACTATGTCTCACATTTATTCTTGTGAAACATGATACTTTTAGTATATTTATACATTTTTTTTCTATTTTGAGTTTTCTCCTTGACTTTGCTATCAACTAAGAAAGCATTATTTTGTTTTAGGTGGGTTTTGGCAACTTGCTTTCCTTTTAATTTTAGTCTAACAAGTGTGAGAAAGTGGGTAATAAAACAAATAAAGTTTAAAGTTTATTTAAGACTTACTGGGTTGAGAATTCTTATCAAACACACGTTTCCAATTACATTACTTTCTTCTGAACATTTAAGCTAAAACATTATTGACTGTGGTAACAGGTAATAGGAAGGAGTTCATCGAAACCATGTATTTCAAACAAATGTACTGTATTCACAATGCTGCTGTTTTCACACTCACAAAGATTCTGTCTTTGCATCTGTTCCTGAGGCACGGTGACTTTGTAATCATGTTCGAAGTGAAATGATTAGTCCTTTACTTTCTCTGAAGAATTTCATGCACACACACACACACACACACACACAAAGACACAAATTTCCAGGGTGTGTATATCTAACTTGAAACTTTTAATTTTGTCCTTAGTAAATATTTACTCTTATTTTTAAATAGTTCAAACATGTAGGCCAGGAAAAAGATTTGTCACATTATCTTTATAAATTATAAATTATATTTAATTTTCATTCCTTGTTTGGGCCATTATTTATGAGATATCCATTTATGTTAAAGACTTCATTAACTAATAGGTGTGAGAATAGTTGGGTTCTTCTTCTGGACATTGTTTATTGGTTATTTGCATATTTTATTAATTAACCACCTAGTGTTTTGTTCCCTTAATTGTAAAATGGAGATAATAATTACTTTTATGGTTACTGTAAAGATAACTAAAAGCAATTTCAACAAAGCTTCTAGAACTGTGGAAAATACATATGTTAATTTCATTCCTCATGCATATAACTAAAATCATTGAAATTCCCCTTTAAATGCAAATTTTTTCTATAAAACATCCCGAGGCCAATCACATCAATTTTTTTTCTACTGCTGCAATACAAACAAAACAAAACAAACACCATGATCAATGCACCTTATAGAAGAGAAAGTTTACTTAGGCCAGGTCCTAGATGGATAAGAGTTCACTGTGGCAGGGAGGCATAAGAGTAGGTGTCATGAGGAGGAATGGCAGCCTGGCAGCTCGGGTCACCAATGCAAACACCACAGCAAGACAACTGGACCTGTAAGGAGGCTCTAAGCTCTCAGATCCTGTCCCCAGTGACATACTCCCTTCACCAGGGCCACACTTCCTATGTCTCCCCAAACAACAGCAATAACTGGGGACCAAATAGTAGAATACAGACAGACCAAATGTTCATCTATCACACACATTTTGCTTTTAAACTACAACAACCATCTAAGCCAACTTCTGTGGGGAATACTACTTATTTTTCTTAGTAGATCTAACACAACCCTCTTGTAAAAGTTTAAAATATATGGCTGTAAATGATACAATCTCCTGGGAATCTCAGGGTATGTGTACATCAGGGATCAAGACATCATAGAGAACTCCAAAGTGAGAACATTGTGAATATCTGTCAATAAATAAATACATCAAATAGGGACACTACAAAGCATTCGATTGCAATTATCCCATTATTTGAGAAATGGCTCTAAACACAAAACTCATCTTTCAACACAAAGTCAATCAGGTGCTGTTTTCCCTTGAAATATTGATCGCAGCTTCTAGGCAATTACATGACTATCAGAAATAATCACAGATGGCTATTGTCCAGGCTGACAAAGGTTTGCAATGTCTTGGTTGTTGGCAATGTACAAACAGCAATGTTCACATTGACACAGTTCAGGGAGAGGAGATTTGCTAAATGGAAAAGTTTGTTCTCTTGGGGGCAGGTGGCTCTCGACAGGAGATGGCTTGTACATTTAGAGCTTGGCCTTCTGTGGCCTCCCATGCTCTGCCAATCCCCACTGAGAGGTAGCTAAGGCAGGAGGCCTTTACAAACCAAAATGCTGCTCTTTTATATTAGATACTTATCACAGCATCTACAGGAAGAAAAGAAAGGTGAACCTGAGTGTTTCTATGATTCTTGGATATTTTCAGTTTTTTCTGACTGAATTTCTGTTTTGTCTTGATTAGGTGCATGTTCACAGTTGCTAACTTTTGCCAAATAAGAAATGTACTTTCTGACCTTTTCTAATGAGCAAGGACAATGTATTCTTAAAGCCATTTGTTTACAGTGACAATTTAGACTTGACTGAGAGTGAGTGTATGGTTCTATGGTTTTTAGGAAGGAAGATGTCTTCTTTGAATATTTAATATTTAAAGAAAACCAAGAAATGAAGGCTGGAGAAAGGGCTTAAGATTTAAGAACACTTGCTCTTAACTGTGTAAAGTGCCCAGCACCCACATGGAGAGTCACAAGGGACTGTAGCTGAACACTGAGGGGAGTTAAAGCTTTCTTCATATCTTCGCAGTATTGTGATTCTCTCTGTATAGATGCTCCCAGGTTTTTCCACAGAGTCCTTGGTTAATGTAGATATTTATAGTATTTGTCATCTGTTAATGTAGTAGGCAATCAAATGTGGATTTACATTGTAGTTTTTCAACTTTCTTTTTGGCTTTTGGTATTTAGTGTTTTGGTGGTTTTTGTTTTCTTTTGCATTTCATTTTGTTTATAATGCTTCCTTTAGGAGACTGAGCTGGATAGATCTTCAAACTACTGAACAGAACTTACAGTTTTTGTAGAGGATCTGAGATCCAGCATCCATCTATCAGCTCACAACCAACTGTACTCCAGTTCCATGATGTCTAAGGACCTTGGCTTGCTCCATGAGGAGCTAACATGCATTGGTGCACAGACATACATGTAGATAAATAATGTATGCACATAATGCAAAAATAAATATATTAAAAAACATTAACATGGCATTTCCATATTAAACATGCTATATAGAGTTCTATCATTCCGTCCTAACTCTAGTACTTTTTAATTAATTTAATTAATTAATTTTATTAATTTATTTTGTTATTCAGCTGCTTTTCACTCCCAATATCATGTTAGCTTATGTGTACTCTGAGATGTCTATCTTGGTTGCAAATTCCTATTTTCTTTGCAAAAAAAATCTTTTGAGTCTTACAACAAGTTGATTGGTCATTTGCTTTTTTGCCTGATACATGCATGCATATATTGCTGATCACACACAGAACTTTTTACTTCATATTTAAAGACCATGTGAGTTAAAAGTCAATAAATGGTTTATAATTTTCATTCCACTCATCAATGTGCATTTACACTTGCATTTATACTTTATCTGGTACTTCTTTTTTTGAATTCTTTTTTTTTTTTGGTTCTTTTTTTTGGAGCTGGGGACCGAACCCAGGGCCTTGCACTTCCTAGGCAAGCGCTCTACCACTGAGCTAAATCCCCAACCCCTCTGGTACTTCTTAATACCATGTATCCTGGCACTTTAAGTCTTACTCCTATAATATTGGCTTAAGTCTTCGTATTAAAACATTAACTGAAAAGCCATACACTATTTTACTAAGTGATAGATATTCTCTGGTATTCTTCTGAATTCCAGGCTTTTATCACTATAGTAGGTAAAATTTAATATTAACAGAAACCCTGAGAAGGAAAGTATATTTTTGCCTCCAAAACGTCCTCATTTTTGCACAGCACAATATGTAGAGCACTAGTTAGCGTCTTATTTAAAGTTACTATGGCTACAATGAAATAGCATTATCAAAGCAACTTGGGGAGGAAAAGGTTTCTTTTGCTCACAGTTTCATGTAAATCTCATCATCACCAAAGGAAGTCAGGACAGGAACTCAAGCAGAACAGGAACCTGGAAGCAGGAGCTGATGCAGAAGACATGGGAGGGTGCTGGATGCTGGCTTGCTCCTCATGGCTTGCTCAGCCTACACTGCCCTCCCTCCTCTACCAATCACTGATTAAGAAAGTGCTGGAGGAACTTTTTCAACTAAGGTTATTTCCTCCCTTATGAATCTAGCTTGTATCAATTTGACAAATGAGACAGTAGTTAGTGACATTTTAAACAAATTTTTATAGTTTACTATTATTTTGTTGAGACAAATACATGAAATATTCAAGTCCTATTCTAATAAATTTAAACAAACACCTGAAAGCTCTGGAAAGAGGAAGGGAAACACAATTGAGCCATGGCATTGATAAATTGAAAATAAACACATTGACAAATAACCTGAATTATTTTTAAAGCCTAGTTTGGAATAAGTTGACAATATAGTGACATTAAGATAAAAAAAAAAAAAAAGCAGGGCACTAGGAAATCACACCCCAAAATGGGTGGTGATGGTGGTGGTACACAGATGCATCCACATTCAGTTACCCTAGAGAAAGTCATCTAGGGTATAGAAAGAAAAAACGATGAGTGGAAAAAATATATCAGCAGGCTAAAATGTAAAATAGTTATTATATTAAGACAAAGAGATTGTGAGGGTAGAGAGGACTATAGTTTTGTATTTCTTTGTTGTATTATACATATCTCTGTCTTTTTGAGGTGCTGGAAGGGAGTCTATTAAATAGAAGCAAAAAAGAGAGACATATAAGGAATAAGGAGAACACTTCAACCACGTGCATGCCAAATTCTCAAAAAAGAGTCATACTTAGGTCTCCTTATGATGAAAATTTATACACATATAAAATATATGTAAATAGCTTTTGTATTTATTCACTGTCCTGGCAATCTCTTTTATAAGTCACATTCATATGCATGGATTCTTTTTCATGCTATAGATTACTACTTCTGGTTATACTGTTGAAAGTGAAAGCACATTTATCTGACATTCTTGCAAAACATACGTTAGATATAGGACAGACATAGGGAGACAGAGGGAAGGAGGAGGGGGAGAGGCAGAGAATTGGTATTTTCCCTTGACAGTTTGCAGGTAGGAATTGTGTTCTGACATTACGATTTTGTCACACAATTTAAGCTACTTGGGAATTGTAAATCTCTGAATTGCTACAAGATGGCTCTTTGAGTCTTGTAGCTTATGCTGGAAAAGAAACACAAGTGTTAGAATACTCTAGAAGTTGAAGGCAGTGATCAAAGCTTCTCATTTTCCTTCAAATTTCCATCCTGAAAGTAAAGTTCTGATATGGGTCATTACAACAATTGAGCTGTCACAGTAAACTGAAGCGTTCCCTTGTTGAATTAATGAGGTTTCAAACATTTTCTTTGCAACTCTCTTAGGGGTGAGTGTGTGTGTGTGTGTGGGGGGGGGTAAGTTCTTTATTTTCTCTCTCTCTGTTTACATACTTTTCTCTTTGGAGTTAAGATTTTATCTCTGACTCTTTCTTGCTGGGACTCACTCATCTCAGGAAGGTCACCCCTTCCCATGACACAATAACACAGGAACCAAAGTGCGCTGGCCAGGTTTTGTCAGTTTGACACCCACCTAGACGTGGCTGGGAAAAGTTCATCTTAACTGAGAAAAGGCCAACAAAGGACTAGCTTTTAGGCTTCCCTGTTGAGTATTGTCATGATTAATGACTGATATGGAAGGGCTAAGCTTCTTGCGGACTATACCCCTGGGCAGGTGGCACTATGTAAGGAAGCCGGCTAATTAAATGATAAGGAGCAAGGCAGTGTGTGGCACTCCACCACTGTCCCTGCATCATTTCCTGTCTCTAGGTTCCTATCTTGAATCCTGCTTTGATTCCCCCTAGCACCACCATTGTAATTTATTCTTCATTCAGACACTATAGCCCCACCTTTCTTTCCTTCTCCCCATCTCCCTTCACCTCCCCACACCTCCATCACACCTAGAAAAAGAACATGCGTCCCAGGGATAGCAACTGAAGGCTGCATAAAAGTTCCAATTGTTCTAGGCACAAATCCTCATATCAAGCCTAGATGAGGCAACCCAGTAGGAAACAAGGGTCTCTAAAGCGAGCAAAATAGTCAGACATATCCCTCTTCGACTGCCACAGAATAACTTAGGAGTTCCACATGAAGAACGAGCTACACAACCAAACATTTATGTGTAGGACCTAGTGCAGTCTCAAACAATTGTCAATTCAGTCTCTGTGTGCTCCCATAAGCCCTGTGTAGTTGATTCTGTGGGCTATGTTCTAGGAGTGTCCTTGATCCCTCTCACTCCTACAATGTTTCCTCCCAATTTTCCACAAGGTTCTCAGAGCTCTGCCATAACTATGGCAATGTGTCTCTACATCTGTTTTAATTAGTTATTGGAGGAAACATCTCAGATCACAGTTGGGCTGGGCATAGATCAATGAGCATAGCAAGATATCATTGGAAATAATTTCATTGATTTTGGGGGGCAGGGTGTGGTGTGGGTTGGTGGGATGGGAAGTGTTAGTTTCTATCTTAGGTTTCTGGGCTCTCCAGTGTCTATTCCAGTCTATCTAAGCTGTGTTGGATATGGGATCCCTCTAGTGGTATGGACCTCAAGTTAAACTGAAAATTGGTTGATCATTCCCGCACCTTCTGACAGTCACCATTACCCTAGTACATCTTCCAGGCAGAACGAATGTAAGTTGAAGGTTTTGTGACTGGGTTGGTGTCATAGTCACACCCTGGGGATCCTTGCATGGTTAGTTCAGGCTTCATATCCCCCACTGATCCCTTTCTTGATGGATTATAAAGAAAAATAAAATCCAAATTGCTTTTTAATGGTCTTCATCACAGCAATAGAAAGCAAACTAAGGCACAAGTCATAGCCAAAATGAAACGAATTGATATATTAACATGTCGCTCAATTAACTTCCTGCCTTCCTAGTTACAAAAACATTTAAATTATTTGATTATAAGTCTCCTTGGTAACAAGGTGAAGACTGCTGGAGATAAACAAACCATAATAAGTTATGATTGTTGTGTGTATTTATTCATGTGTGTATCAGTGTGCATGGTAGACACATGTATGTGTGCATTGCTCTATCGCTTTTCACCTTTATTTAACTCTTTAGGGATTTCATGTTATATTCTTATCATAATCTTTTCCAACCCCTAGCTCCTCACAGATCCTCTGTTCCTCCTTACCTACCCAATTTCACAATGTCCACCATGTGGTGATTTTGCAGCAGCACAGGAAGAATAAATGTAAATAGATGAGAAAAAGTGGAGAGTAGTAGGTGGCCCCGGGCATGGAGGCCTGTAATACGGAGACACAAGAAGCTGAGACAGAAGAATCCTGAATTCAAAACCAGTGTGGCCTATATAGCGAGATGCGACCCTGTCAGAAGTCAGTAAATAGATAAATAAATAAATAAATAAATAAATAAATAAATAAATAAAATAAAAAACAAGCAAACAAAAACAATAAATAAAGCCTATAGGATCTTAAAATATAAAAACTGAGGAAAGGACTTCACAGCACCCTAACCATAGAAATAGCTATGAGCAGTTAAACTTAGTTTCTGTTAAGAAAACTCATTATGAAGCACTCGTATGTATGACACAAACTACACGGAGCATGTGACTTTTTTCTATCAAAGTATGCTCTTCTGATAGTCTCCATTTGGTTATCTGAAGAGATGGGGTTCAGTCTTCCCCAGGATATGTCCAAAAGACTGAGCTACTATGATCATAGTGACTGAAAAGATTTCTACAGAAAAAAAGTGCTGAGAGAAAATTATTTGTAATCTGAGCTTTGACTTAGAAACAAACGTCAGGAATTACAAGGGAACAGCGATTCTCAGCATAGCCTGTTGTCTGCCTTGAGTTCAGCATCTGCAGAAGTCCTATGGATTCACCCTGGAACCCTGGCATTGGAGAATGTTGCAATAAAGAAGTCAGGAAAATCAACAAAGCATCTGTGTTTTTCCAACTTCCTGGAACATAAAAGGCTTAAGGCACCCTTAATGTCATATTCATCTGCTCTGTGTGTGTCAAGAGATGTTGCTTGCAACAAAGCCATAAAACTTTCAGGGAGAGACTACATTGCCTTGGGGAAAATTAGCAGGGACATGATGCCTTTGTGGTTCTTCCTGTAGGAACAACTGATGAATGCCAAAGGTATAGCTGTCACTTTTCACACTTGTGAAAATAGGCTATGTGTTGAAGAGTTGAAAACAAGGCAAAATATATGGCTACCCCAAGAAGCCCACCATTACATCAACAGATCCTAAAGATTGGTAACCTTGGATAGAGTAGAGTACATATGAGCTTATCCCAGTTGATCTGGCCTAATTCTTACTCCCGTGGCAGTACAAAACTCCAAATGCCAGCTATGTTACCACCATGGCCCCAGGTTTCCCTATTGGCATTCCTCTCAGTGTTTTAGACGGTGTTGTCTTGATGGAATAAGATCAGACTGATCAAATGGCTTCAAGGGATGGCATTTATGTGAGTCATCTCTCCAGGAGGTTGGCTAATCTCTTTCTATCCAACAAAGCATGTGCTATTGAGAACAGTGCTCACAGCTGGCTGTGTTCGCATTCACATGAATCAGAGGGAATTCAGAGTTCTGCTAAAAGCTTCCAATAAACTTCTGTGTATCATAAAAGGAAGCTCACTTGGAACCAGTTATTCTAATTGTCTACTTTAGAGACTAATATCATGGAAGCTGGTGTTTTGATACAAACACAATTTCATTTTCTATTTCTAGTTCTATTTCACTTTATTTATGTGAGAACAGGTAGATTGTTTTAAAATATCTGATTTGCACATCTTTGTTATAAAGATGCTTTCACAATTATGCACTGCCCACCTCCCAAAAGAGGCATGAGCTTAGAATAAGAAAGAATGAGACCCAGAGATTTCACTCTTGACTAAGGGTCTAATATAAAAGAAAACAAGCTTGAGGGGTGTGTGTGTGTGTGTGTGTGTGTGTGTGTGTGTGTGTGTGTGTGTGTGTGTGTGTGTGTGTGTGTGTGTGTGTGTGTGTGAGAGAGAGAGAGAGAGAGAAAGATAGAGAGAGAGATATGGATCTATAAGAGATATAAGCAAAATAAGGACTGCCACACTACCTCTGGTTTCAAATGCCACTATACCAACTTGGGACTCAACTACTTCAAAGTGTATTTGATAGAACATGGTGCTTTGGTCCATGAAGGATGGTAACTTATAGTCTCTAAGAAATCTTTAGCCCTATATGACAAAGTATGTCTTCGGTTTCCAATATTCCCCTAAATCAAATCACTGTATTTTTCTTGGTTGTGAAATAATGACCTACTAAAAGTAAGATGATTGTATAGAAAATATTATGGAATATACAATGAAAGAACTATACCTTATCAAAACTGACCTGGGATGCTGCCAACATCACCCAGAATAAGATCAAATGAGGCAGGATTACTAGGTCACATAGACTAAACCAAGAGGACACATCATATTTTATGTCAACCATAGTCTTAAATATATGCTAGCAACATGGTCATGTGTCCTGGTCTCCTTCTCAGGAGACACTTTAAGTCAAACACTTCATAGAAGAAAGTAAGTCTGGGAAAATTCAAGCTATATAATGTATATCTAGCTAGAGACCTGGAAAAGAAAGGGAAAAGAACTGCTGACGTGGTAGTATTCAACAAAAACTATAAACTATCAGGTTCAAGAAATTAAATCACAAAGTGTAAGGATCCACATGTGGGCCTGTCGTTGCAGTCCAACAAGATGACCCTGTAGGCAAAAAGCCTTGGACACAAAGTCTGTCTATCTCAGTGTAGTCCCTAGGATCTACAAGTGAGACAAGAAGCAGCTACTGTGTTTTTTCCTGTGACTTCCCTATGCATGCGGTGGCAAGCACCGATGTGAACTTGAACCCACAGTCCAAACAAGTACATATAAATATGCATCTAAGAAATTTAAAAAATGAAATGTGACTTAACAAAGGACACACCACAGCCAAACTAATTAACATAACAGGAATTCCCTGAGTGGTAAGTAAACACTTCAGATTTATAGAACATGACAATGTCAGAATAACAAATTACTTCCATAGGAACGAATAAAGATAAAATAAATACAAAAAGGTAATGGATTCATAAACATCATACACAGGAAAACTAGAAAAAAGCAACCCATTTGAGCAAACAAAATATAAATATTAAGATGATTGATTAACTTAAATGTAAACCATCAGTTGCCATATTAAATAAAGCAGATTTAGATGATGCAATAACAAAGATTGCCAAATAATGTACTTAAATCATGAGTATAATGTTATGATTACAACAAGGAGGCTATGAACACAGGTACAAGTGTGTCACAAGTGCGAGTAGAATTTCCTTAAATATTAGCTAGCACTAACTGAAAGAAAGGTGGCAGTCTGCCAGAGTAATATCAGAGAAAAAGAACTTTAAAAACAAAAGCAAACATCTGGATACATACTATCATTTTATAACCACAAAGAGTAATTAAATCAAAGATGATGTAGCAATTCCCAATGCTTATACTTTTTTAAAGTATATGAAAATTAAACTGACAAAAGTATATATATAAACAAATATATACTTATAAAGATTTCAACATTCTCTCTTTAAGTAGCTGATAGGATCTAAAGATATACAGAAAACTAGAGTGTACTGATCAACCAACTTGTTACAATTCACATTGATTGAACCATAGCAAAATATAGACTTTCAGAATGCATTTGGCTGACTTATCATAATAGATCAGAAAGTCTTGATCAGAAAGTATTTGGAGATACTAGGAATGAAAAATAAATTTAAAGTAATTCAAGATACACAAAATGTTATCTTACAATGGAAGTAAGTTAAAAAGCAGCAAAATGTATTAGTAGACATTCAGTTGTTTGAAAATGAACTTATGCATTTATTTAGTTCAAGGCAAAGCTCGCATTGCCCACTCTGGAACAAAATAAAAAATATGGCATTCATGTTTAAAACTGTCTTTAGAAATGTACAACATTCAGGTCAGTAAAAACCCGAGGCATGTCCTATTAATGGTATGATGAGTCTCAACTTTAAGAAACTAAAAAGAGGACTTGAAGGAAATAAAAAATAAACATTGTAAGGTAAAGCTCAGGAGAAAGGTTATTGAAAGATGATCTCATATCAGATGATCATAAAAGTAACCAACAAACTGCAAACTATGCTTCTTGAAGATGGATCATTCAAGTTGCACAAACCAAATACAAAAAAGCAAGATGCAAAGACCCATAATCAAGAAAAATTCATGTTAATACAGAATCTATAAACATTAAAAAACAGAAGAGCATAATACAAAGAATTTTGTGCCAATTTACTTGACACGTTATAAAAATGGGTACATTTTGGGGTTGGGGATTTAACTCAGTGGTAGAGCGCTTGCCTAGCAACCACAAGGCCCTGGGTTCGGTCCCCAGCTCCGGAAAAAAAAAATGGGTAAATTTTGCACAAGATACCAACTCATTGAAACACAAATCACTTTTAAAAAAATTCTGCAGAAGTAACAAAATATTGAAGATATAATGCTTATCAAAGACAAACCTTTTTTTAGATATTGAGGGTAATGGTATTTACTCCTTAACCTAGATATATGAATCATAAAATATACAAAGAGAAGAAAATAAAATAAAACTAATGCCATGTACCTACTAACTGCTAAAAGTACGTGCAAACATGCGTGAAATAAGATAGCATACAGTTTGTCTCCTGAGAGGCTCTGCCAGAGCCTTACTGACACAGATGAGGACCCTTGAAGCTAACCACCAGATTGAGCACAAGAATCTCAATGGAGGAGTTAGAGAAAGGTCTGAAGGAACTGAAGTAGTTTGCAACCCCCCTAGGAAGAACAACAATATCAAACAACCAGACCCCCCAGAGCTCCCAGGGACTAAACAGGCTCCAGCTGCATATGTAGCAGAGGATGGCATTGTTTGGCATCAATAGGAGGAAAAGCCCTTGCTCCTGTGAAGGCTCAATTCCCCAGTGTAGGGGAATGTCAGGGTGGTGAGGTGGAAGTGGATGGATGGGAGAGGAGCATCCTCATAGAAGCAGAGGGACAGGAAGGGAGAGGGGACAAGCGGGAAAGGGGCTAACATTTGCGATGTAAATACACAAGATATGCAAGAAAAAAAAGAAAAAGATAGCATATAGGATTCCAACTATATTCATAGATTCATTGTCATCATGCAAAGGTATCTAAGCATGCAAAAAATAATATAGTTCCTAGTAGAAAACTATGTAAAATAAGTAATATGATAACTCATAAAATCCAGAAAAGTTACTACATAAATTCACATGGTGACTCTTGACAAAACCTCACAACATATGATGGAAAAAAAACAACAACAGAAATCCCTTTTTTAACACAATACAGCTCATCTATAAAGTACCTATGATCAGCTTCATACTTCATAGCAGGAATCTCGATGCTTTCACTCTCAACTCAATTTAAGACCAGCTCACGTGATCTTGCCTTTTCTCTTGGTTGGTAATGGTTGTATTCAAGGCAATAAGGCAAGCAGACAAGAGGAATTCAGATTGAATAGAAAGAAATTGACACTTTCTTTATTCCTAGATATCATATAAAATCCCACAGATAAATAAATAGAAGGACAAACATATAGATAATAAATGCATCAGTAAATAAATAGACAAATAAATACACCAATAGGTAAGCGATTCGGGATTTGGTGGGTTCAATAGAGTGAAGGATTCAGGATCACTACGAGGGAAGAAATTGCATGTCCTTGCTTGAACATCTCAAAACTGAAGATGCATCAGAACATAGTCCATGAATGAAGCCATGTGAAAAGACTTCTGAGAGCTTGTGCAAAAACTCCAAGTAGACAAGACAAAAGTCTTGTAACCTCTGTTACCCATAATGGCTTATTCTTGGATTGTGCTTTCCTACCCCTCCCAACTCTAGTAAATAGGATTAGATTTCCTTTAGATTGCCCATCATTTTACCTATAATTTTACCTCCAACCATGAGTTGTCATTCTGACTATGTATAGGCTCAAGTCACATGACCTTGCTCTTGCGAATACATACAGCTTTAACTTGTGAACTTTACTGATATGACCTTGCCTAACTCACAAAGTACCCTCAGAATAAAAAGTGTATGAAGCCTTGAATAGAGACATAAGACTAATCTGCCTCAATTTTAGGTTCCACTCTTTCAGGTTTATACTGCCAACTAGAACAATAACAGATATTGAAATTAAAAAAAAAAACTTTTAAACTGAAAATATGAAATATTCAAGAATAAAACTGTAAAATATGTCCATGATTTAGATACCAGAATTTTAAAAAGTATTCATCTGTATATAACGTAAAATAAAATATTATGAAGTTAAACCATATTCATAATTCAAAGACTTAATAATATACATGTTACTCTAAAGTGGATATAAAATTTAATATAATACTTGTCAAAATGTCCACATACTTTTTGGAGAAATGAAGTATTTTGGGAGAGGGTGGGCTCCACCTTTCCATCTGGGTGCTGGGGGCTTTCATTCCCTGCAGGTTCTCGGCCATGTGTGCTCTTCCTTCTCATTCTCTAGCAGCAGAATCTTTCCAGTGAAGGACAGATGGGTGCTCTGGGCACTTGCAGCTGCGGACTGCCTTATCTGGGATTGAGGGCCAAGAGAACTTTCTGCTCTTCTTAAAGGCAAGGAATAGTTGATTCAGTCCTGAGAAAACACAGAAGTAAGGTAGAGTCTGGAACAAGGTACCCCTTGTTCACATGAAAGACCTGGACATGCAAGAAATTTTCCAAGTTCTCTCTTTATCTTATACCACTGTACACACCTATGCTGCTGATGGGCTTGCTACGGGGGATGGGAGGGTGGAGTTCGGGCTCTCAGGTGACCTGAACTGCTCTGAGTTGATGCAATAGATTGGTTTAGAATGTGGCAACCTTTTAAAGTCAGTTAACCTTAAAGATTTGTATATGTTTTAGTCGTTCTGTTACTTCCATGACTCGTACATCGCTTTTTAAAATAATTTTATTTTTCTTGGATGTTTTATGTATTTATATTTCAAATGTTATCCCCCTTCCCTCCTCCCCCTGCTTCTATGAGGATGCTCCCAGCCCCACATCACTTCTAATGGTTTCCTTAACCAACACACATGCACACATCCACACACATGCACACATGCACATATAAAACCAAAACAGTCTATATTTGAGAGAGCTGTCACCATAATAAGGATTTTTAAAATCTGATTAGACTACCACTACTACTATGGATGGGCTTGAAATTATAATTTTGTCTACTGGTTTCATTTTCTCATGAGGGCGATAGGATTGTTCTCTCGCCATTGTTTTCATCTTAGGTCAAAGCAGAAATTGATTCAAACTTCAAGTTGCACGTTATAACTTATTTTCAGTTGAGTTACCTATAACTGAGGAAATCTGAATAACTTGATTAAGGTCACATTGATGAGAGGTCATAGGACACTGACTCCCACAAAATTTCTGTCCATAATACATAGTATCTGTTCAAATAGGAGCAGTGGTTTCAGAAATGTAAAATTCTTGGCTGCTAAAGCTTTGGTATGGAATGAATACCAAATTACACACCTCCAAATAAATTAAATTAATCTCAAATTTGATATAACAATTCACTGAAATAAACAATAGCTAATATTTAGTCTCATCATTACTAAATAACAGAAGAAAATTAGATTCAAAATGTTTTAGAGTAATCCCCATGAATAATAAATTTATGGCAGTTCTTGAGAAAAAAGAAAATTTTGTTTTTACTTTCAAGTAGGTGTCTCTTAGAAAAATATTTAAAATATTAGAAAAATAATAGAAAAATATTGTACACATGATTATAAGTGATAATAATTTATATTTCTATACTCTGTTCTCCTAGGGTATTAGGAGTAAGATAGTCTTAAATGGACTTGAAACAGAGACCAATGGCACAAGGTTATGGAGTGGCAGTCCTACTTTTCTGCATTTCCATCATAACATTTTCCTAATTTTCTATTGGCACACACAAACCGAGTTTATAGTGCTAAGTTAGGTTGACTTTTCAAAATTGCTTATTTTCTTGTCAAATATGTTGACAATAGACTATATTACAATTGCCAAATCAGTAAGTGTTGAAGACAACTTTGATTTGAAGAACTTTCTAATTATGCATCCTTGAATAGCCTTTAACATTTCTCACACTCAGTTTCTTTATATTTATACTTACTCTAATAAGATGGATTTCTTAATAGGGTTGCTATTAGAAAAAACTTATAAAATAAAATGAGTCAGTGTCTTATTTTTTTCTAACTACTCGACTTCTAAAGACTGAGTAGTGCCCTTGAAATGATAGAGTGAGTAAAGACAGTTGCCACTGAGCTGTAGTACACACACACACACACACACACACACACACACACACGGGCACAGGCACGTGCATGTACGCACACACATTTGGCCCCTGGTTAAAAAAAATACTTGAAGTTCTACCTGTAAAAGTTGAAGCCACAGCTCTCTCACAACCCACAGGTCCAGTTGTGCTGCAATAGTGATTTCTCCAGCTGCACAGGTCAACAGCCAGGAAGATCTTGTCAGGCTGAAAGTTAAAGAGCAAGGTTTCATCCCAAGGGGGAACTTTTGTTTTAAACTGAGATACCCTGAGAACAGGAAGCATCAGGAATCAGAGAGCTGGAATTCAACCTGCTATAAGCCCAAAATGAGAGACAGCCCTGGGCAGCAGATTTGGATACTGAGGTTGAACAAAAATAAGCTGAAAAGTCTCTCTCAGAGGTAAAGGGAAATGGAGCTTCAAGTTAGTGCTTGAGAGCAGACCCTGTTCATCAAGAGTAGAGCTGGACACACTGAATCTGAGATCATAAGGTATAGCAAACTCTGCAGCACAAATATCAGCCACTTGCCTCCTTTAAATTCTAAGTACTCAAATGCTAGTAGGTCCCTTGTTATCATATGCACATTTCTCTGGAAAATAAAAAGACTAATACTTAACAATTTTGAAATAGAGACGGGGCCACTATGCATATCTTAGTGGTGCAATTGCTTCCCCCTACCCAGCATACTTAGAAGTCACTCCTACAGCTAAAACAGTTGCCATGCCAGGGCTGAAAAACTGAAGAGTTTGTGGGAAGTGAGAAAACTTACCCAGGTATGAACTGCAGCTCTAAATATGACAGAAACTAGCAGAGCTGTCAGGCTTTAGAAACTTCTGCAGTATGGGCTTGGCAATACCATAAACCACAGAAACACCAAACTCCAAGAACTTAACTGATCACCACTCATAATCCCACCAAGTGAAAATAAGACCACTACTACAGTCTTTGAGTCAAATCTGAGGTAATGCCTAGATCCAATTTGGGGCAAGCATATATCCTAGTACACTTTGTGTCTACAAACCTCTCACTTGGTGTGATCAAGCACATCCTATGCAGTTGGGACAACCGGTCTTGTTTACCAAACTGAAAACATATGTCTTCTTATCTTACATGAACAATGGCCCAAGCATTCCAGGAAGTTGTCTGTCTTTGGGCAAGTGGGCATTACAGGCAAAAGACATAGTTGTTTTACAGACCTCTTAAGCACAGTAATTAAGACAACACATAACTTCAGCCTTCACACCGTATCAATACACACACACACACACACACACACACACACACACACACGAGACACAGAGAGACAGAGAGGACTACAATTTTCAATGATCCATAAAGAAATGTCTCAAATATTTCATTTGTGTTACTTTGTATGGTAGAATGGGGACAAAGCAGGTATAGGTATGTATGCCTCTAAGATTTAACATTGTCATTATTACTATTACTATTACTATTATTATTATTATTATTATTATTATTATTATTATCAGTACCACCATTATTTTCCAAGTACATTCACTTGTCAGAATACTTTTGGAAAATTATGCATTTTTTTTATTACATATCATATGATTACCTAATTTTCTTCCCTGTTTCTTCTCCATTACTGAGTAATGTGTCTTAAAGTTCCCTTCTTTTATTCTTTCAGCCCCTTTCATTCCCTCCTTTTTCTTTCTACTGTACTTTTAGCCATATTTTGGCTTTATCTTATTGATTATTTAAAAAAACAACTTTTATCTCTTTTGCTTCTTACAATTTCAAATTTTGGCTACAAATTTTCTTATAATTGGCAAATATTTTTCTCTTTTCTTTTGCCTAATTTCTTGCAAGTTTTCCCCCTTTATTACATCATGCACTCCTTTTTCCTTCTAGTTACATTTGCTATTCTTCTTGTTTGCAGAATTTCGTTTGGTTGGTTTTGGTTTTTGGTTTTCTGTTTGCCTGTCCTGCTCCTTTATTTCACTTGTTCACTATTTCTACATTCACCCTAAAAGGATTTTCACTTCAGAGCATACTCTCCCTTAGATGTGAATTTGCGTTTAAAGGTTACTGGCTTTAAGATAGCGATTGTAGGAGAATGTCCGTGTCTGTGTACTGTGATACTGTTTTCTCCTTTATGTTGGCCTGAGGTATTGGCCTCTGAAGGTAGAAGGGTGCTCACCACTAAGATCCACAGATCAAACTAGCAGAGATTCTGAATCCACAGAAATGTAAATGAGTTCTCAGAGGTACAGAATGTGAAAATGAAGGCAGTGAGGACTGAAAGAGCTTGAAGGGCTCGAGACCCCATATGAACAACAACAACCAGAGCTTCCAGGGACTAAGCCACTACCCAAAGACTATACATGGACTGACCCCGGGCTCCAACCTCATAGGTAGCAATGAATATCCTAGTAAGACAACCAGTGGAAGGGGAAGCCCTTGGTCCTGCTAAGACTGAACCCCCAGTGAGGGGGAGGGCGGTAATGGGGGGAGGATGGGGAGGGGAACACCCATAGAGAAGGGGAGGAGGAACGGTTAGGGGGATGTTGGAGGGGAAACCGGAAAAGGGAATAACAATTGAAATGTAAATAAGAAATACCCAAGTTAATAAAGATGGAGGAAAAAAAATGAGGAAGGCAGTGAGACCCCCTCCAACTGACAAATCGTCAGGTACTGAGACAAATCAAAAACTCTGAAGTAGGGAAGATAGAGATTTCCAAAATGTCCTAGTCAAAATAGTCACTGGTCTGAAAAGAGATCCAAGCAGATGAATGATGTAAGAGTAATCTAACCTAGGAACAGACAGGAGTCAAAGCAACAAAGGAGGAAACCACAACTGAATACATGGGAACATTAACAAGATGCATTTACAAAGTCAAGACATGAAAGAGAAATTCAGTAAGAAAATGAAAGGTTTTAGGGGATAAAAGCAAACAGAAATGATGGGAATTAAAAGTTCCACCACTCAAATAAAAACCAGGTGAAGCTGGATAGACAGCTCTGTAGAGAAAAGAACTTCTGTGAGAGCCTGAGGTTTTACCCCTAGAAGAGAACGACTGAAGTGGAATGGGCTGAATCTCCAGAGCTGAGAAGCAGGGCCAGGAGCATCTCAGAAGCTCATTGGCCAGACAGTCTCTCCAAAGTACTTAAGTTAATCTCAGGTGGCATCCCCTACCTTAAATATGCTGAGAAAGAGAGGCAGAAAGGCATTCTGACTTCATCCTTGGCTCCCACATGCATCCACCACATATACAACAAACAAAAACAGACAGACAGGACAAAGCATTACTCAAAAGACTTGACTAAGAAGAAAAATAGCAACCGTTGGGCACAAGCTCATGGAAGAGCTACTTTCAAACATAAACAAATAAAATAAATGGTAACTACAATATCTAAGTAGCCTTGGTTATTATCAAGAAACCAAATCAAAGATTTTGCAGAATACAAAAAAGAAAATGACATTAAAATGTTGAAGGTATATAGACCACCAAGTGCAGTTACAGCAGCTCCTTAAAATTCCAAACCTTGTTCTGGCCTCTGCAGGCAAATGCATTCATGTGCCGAGACCCCTACTATACAGAGTCATACACATGAATAAAATAAAAAGAAGATTTTTCAAAGATATTAATCAAGGAACACAATGTTAAACACTGTAAGAGAATAATGCTAGCTCACCGACAAAGTCAAATACATGACAATAGTATTAAATCTCTTTTCAGTGACACTAATAGCTATGAAGGCCATAAACAAAATAGTTCAGACTATAAAGAGTAAAAGGAGTGCTAACCAAGATGACAATTTCAGGCAAAATTTTGTTTAATTTTTAATGGAAAAATAAGGACATTTCATGATAATCATAAACTGAGTTTATTCTCAACTATTTAGCCAGCACTGCAGAAGGCTCTTAAAGGGACACTATTTATAAAAAGAAAAAAATTCACTCATAAAGACTTTATAAAAATTATGATTATGTGACTCTTTAATTCTTGGGAAGTGTAGGACTAAACTGTTTATATTAGAGGATTCACAGGCAAGATTTTTCTCTCTCTGTAAAAACTTTGTATTCTAGATTACATAACATTTTAATTTCAACTGCCTATTTATAAAACATTGTCAAAGGTACTCTGCTTTCACCATTGTGATAAGAGCTTTTATCAAAAGACATGATCAATATTTAAGGATAGATGATGAAAGAATGACTCACAGAACAGTACCTAATACTAAATAACCAATTTTATTTATCTGTAATTTCTCTAATACTCATACTGTAGCAATTTGTGAAACAAAATGTTCAAAGCAAAATCACTGTGAAAATCGACGCAATCTCTTGACAGACTATTGGCTGTACGTAAAATATTATTCTTTGTAGGATCCTGTGAAAATGAGTCAATTGGAAGAGATGAAAAAGGTTCAACGAAGGGGGTGACTTGGTCTCCTTGCTATCCTTCATTAGGACTGAATTATTTCTTTTAAAAATGAATGATCTTCTTCAGTTGTTAAATGTGCAAATTTCATTTCAAACATGCACAGTGCTCAATCTATTTAAAGACGGTATGTGCGTGATGAAATATAAATTGTAGAAACTAATCAAGTATAGAAACCCTGGGCTTTGGGCTTTGGTTTCTCCTGTGATACTCTGGTAGGGCACAGCTTCCCTGATTAATAGAGTAAAGAGGGTGAAAAAAGGAAGAGGGAAAGTGCAGTTAGCAACCTCTCATAATAGGAGATGTGATTTTGTTATGAATTATGAAAAATAAGATAACAACTTTGAATGATAATTCCTAACAGCCACCTCACGATCTTTGAAAGATGTCACAATCTTTTATGTCTCAAAGAGCTGATGATAGAATTGCAAAAAAGATGGGTTCTACCCTATGAGTCTTTTGCATTTCAGAAACTATGCAGATTTTATCATACATTATCTGTAAATGAAATAGGTATTTCAGAGGAAATATAACTGTTAGGTTTTTCTTAATCATGTTTTTGTATTTTTAAAGGACTTTAAACATGAGCATCTCAGCTTAATTTTAAAAAAGTATAGAGAAACATTTGAATATTCAAATGATTTTTAAAGTGTCAGTTGGATGTATCCAAAGTCTTAAAAAGTGGACATAATGATGATTACAAAACAAAACTAAACTAAACAAAACACTTGCGCCTTCCTGTCTCCATCTGTGCACAGAGCTAAAGCTGTCCCAGAGCCCTGGGGACCCAAAACCTGAGAGAGCTGGTCTGCCAGGAGCACTCTCATTCCTAAGCCCACAGGTGAGATCCCACTTTGTCCCCCTTAACTGTCCAAAGAGGGATCTTCCAGGAGCACACGGGGCACAGGAACTGAAGAGCAGTCTGCGACAGGACACTTTCAGTCTCCATCTGCTACCAGAACTAAGGCTGTCCACAACCCTCGGGACACAAAACCTGCCCTAAGAGAGCTGGTCTCCCAGGAATGCTCTCATTTCACAGGCTCATATGCCCACAAAAGGGACAAGCTCCAGTTAGAGACAGTAAGAGCAACTAACATCAGAGATAACCAGAGGCAAGTTCAAGAACCTAAGCAACAGAAACCAAGATGACTTGCCATCAGAACCCAGTTCTCCCACCAAAACAAGTACTGGATATCCCAACACACTGGAAAAGCAAGATTTGGATTTAAAATCACAACTCATGATGATGATAGAGAACTTTAAGAGGGACAAAAATAATTCCCTTAAAGAAACACAGGAGAACACAGTTAAATAAGTAGAAGCCCTTAAAGATGAAAAACAAAATCCCTTAAAGGATTACAGGAAAACATAACCAAACAGGTGAAGAAATTGAACAAAGCAATCCAGGATCTAAAAATGGAAAAAGAAAGAATAAAGAAATCACAAGGAGAGACAACCCTGGAGATAGAAAACCTAGGAAAGAGATCATTGACACAAGGCTCAGCAATAGAATACAAGAGATTGAATAGAGAATCTCAAGGGAAGAAGATGAGATAAAAAAAACCCAAAAAAACAAAAAAAAAACAAAAACAAAAAACAATAACACAAGAGTCAAAGCAAATAGAAAATGCAAAAAGTTTCTAACCCAAAATGTCCAGGAATCCCAGGACACAATGAAAAGACCAAACCTACAGATAATAGGTATGGAAGAAAGCAAAGTTTCCCAACTTAATGGGTCAATAAATAGCTTCAACAAAATTATAGAAGAAAAATTCCCTAACCTAAAGAAAGAGATGCCCATGAACATACAAGAACCGTATAGAACTCTGAATACAGTGGAGCAGAAAGAAACTACTCTCATCACATAATAGTGAAAGCACCACCTCTTCTAAGAAGTACTGAAGCTTTCACCCTTTGACCTTTCACCTTTCTTCTTGAGCTTCATGTAGTCTGTAAATTGTATCTTAGGTATTCTGAGTTGTTTGCCCTAATGTCCACTTACCAATGAGTACATCCCATATGTGGGATTCTATTGTGACCGGGTTACCTCACTCCGGATATTTTCTGGTTCTATTCATTTGCCTATGAATTCCATAAAGTCATTGCTTTCGATAGCTGAGTAGTATTCCATTGTGTAGATGTACCACATTTTCTGTATCCATTCATCTGTTGAAGGACATCTGGGTTCTTTCCATATTCTGGCTATTGTACATATTGTAGGCTGCTATGAGCATGGTAGGACATGTATCCTTGTTATATGTTGGAGCATCTTTTGGGTTTATGCCCAGGAATGGTATGACTGGGTCCTCAGGTGGTACTATTTTGGATTTTCTGAGGAAACCCCAGACTGCTTTCCAGACTGGTTGTGCTAGCTTGCAGTCCCACTAACAATGGAGGAGTATTTCTCTTTCTCTACATCCTTGCCAGTATCTGTTGTCACCTGAGTTGTTTGTTCTTGGCCATGCAGACCTGTGTGAGGTAGAATCTCAGGGTTGTTTTCATTTGCATTGCTCTGATGAACAGGGATGTTGAACATTTCTTTGGGTGCTTGAGGCCATTTGATATTCCTCAGCAACCCATGGGCCCAGTTGCATATGTAGCATAGGATGGTCTTGTGGGGATCAATGGGAGGAGAGGACCTTGGTTTTGTGAAGGCTTAATGACCCAATGTAGAGGAATGCCACAGTAAAGAGGTGGGAGGGGAGGGTTTGGGTGGGTGATGGGCCACCCTCATGAAGGAATGGGGTAAGGGGATAGAATAGGGAGCTTCTGGAGGGGAAACTGGGATGGGGGATAACATTTGAAATGAAGATAAAGAAAATATCCAATAAATAAATGGATATTTATTTTTAAGAAAAATATTATTTTAAGGAAAAGAGAAAGAATATTAAAAGCAGTAAGAGGAAAAAGGTCAATTAACATATAAAGGCAGATCTATCAGAATTACACCAGACTTCTCATCAGACTATCAAAGCCAGAAGATCCAGGGCAGATGTCATACAGACCTTAAGAGAACAGAAATGTCAGCCCAGGCTACTATATCCAGCAAAATTCTCAATTACCATAGTTGAAGAAACCAAGATATTGCATGACAAAACCAAATTTACACAATATCTTTCCACAATTCCAGCTCTACAAAGAATAATAGATGGAAAACCCTAACATAAGGAGAGAAAATGCACAGTAGAAAAAATTAAGAAAGTAATCTTCTTGTAACAAACCCAAAAGAAGGGAGTCACACAAACATAATTCTACCTCTACCAACAAAAATAACAAGAAACAACACTCACAATTCCTTAATATCTCTTTACATCAATGAATTCAATTCCTCAATAAAAAGACATAGACTAACAGATTGGGTAGGTAAACAGGATCTACCCAATTTGCTGCATACAGGAAACATAACTCAGTGACAAAAACAGACAATACTGCAGATTGAAAGGCTGGAAAAAATTTTCCAAGCAAATGGTCCCAAGAAACAGGCTGGAGTAGTCATTCTAATATCAAATAAAATCAACTTTCAACCAAAAGTTATCAAAAAAGATAAGGATGGACACTTCATACTCATCAAGGCAAAAAATCTAAAAGATGAATTCTAAATATTGAACATTTATGCTCCAAATGCAAAGGCACCCACATTCATAAAAGGAACTTTACTAAAGCTCAAAGCATACAATGCACCACATGCAATAGTAATGGGAGACTTCAACACCCTACTTTCATCAATGGATAGATCTTGGAAACAGAAACTAAACAGAAACACAGTGAAACTAACAGAAGTTATGAACCAAATGGGTTCAACAGATATCTATCAGAACATTTCATCCTAAAATAAAAGAATATACCTTCTTCTCAGCACTTCATGGTACCTTCCCCAAAATTGAACATATAATTGGTCACAAAGCAGGCCTCAACAAATACAAGAAGATTGAAATAATCCCATGCATCCTATCAGATCACTATGATCTAAGGCTGTTCTTCAAAACAACAAAAACAACAGGAAGCCTACATACACATGAAGACTGAACAACACTCTACCCAATGCAAATTTGATCAAGGAAGAAATAAAGAAATTAAAGGTCTTTTTGTTTTGTTTTGTTTTAGAATTTAATGAAATTGAAGGTACAACAAACCCAATCTTAATGGACAGAAATCATTGTTTTTTTTTTTTTTTTTTTTTTTTCAAATATTTTTTTTTTGTGTTTTGGACCAAATATTTTGTTTTTTTTTTTTTTTTCTTTTTTTTTTTCCATCTTTATTAACTTGAGTATTTCTTATTTACATTTCAATTGTTATTCCTTTATAGCCAACATCCAGCCCTTCCCCTCACCTTCTATATATGTGTTATCATTACTGGGGTTATGGATCCATCAGTTGAAATGTATATCTTTGCTTAGTCCCTGGAAGCTCTGGTTTTGGCATTGTTGTTAGTATTCTCAAGCCCTTCAATTTCAGGCTTCTCAGTTCAGTGGTTTTTGCTGTATTTCTGGCTGTGTCCTCAGGAGAGATCTACATCCGGTTCCTGTCAGCCTCCACTTCTTGGATTCATCCATCTTATCTAGTTTGGTGGCTGTATATGTATGGGACACATATAGGGCAGGCCCTGAATGGGTGTTCCTTCAGCCTCTGTTCTAAACTTTGCCTCCCTATTCCCTCCCAAGGGTATGCTTGTTCCTCTTTTAAAAAATGAGTGAAGCATTCTGCATTTTGGTCATCCTTCTTGAGTTTCATATATTCTGTGCATCTAGGGTAATTTAAGCATTTGGGCTAATATCCACTTATCAATGAGTGCATATCATGTGTGTTTTTCTGTGATTGCATTGAGGATATTTTCCAGTTCCATCCATTTGCCTATGAATTTCATAAAGTCATTGTTTTTGATAACTGAGTAGTATTCCTTTGTGCAGATGTACCACATTTTCTGTACCCATTCCTCTGTTGAACGGCATCTGGGTTCTTTCCAGCTTCTGGCTATTATAAATAAGGCTGCTATAAACATAGTGGAGCATGTGTCTTTGTTGTATGTTGGAGCATCTTTTGGGTATATGCCCAAGCGAGGTATACCTGGGGCCTCATGTAGTTCAATGTCCAATTTTCTGAGGAACCTCCAAACTGATTTCCAGAATGATTGTACCAGTCTGCAATCCCACCAACAATGGAGGAGTGTTCCTCTTTCTTCACATCCTTGCCAGCATCTGCTGTCACCTGAGTTTTTGATCTTAGCCATTCTGACTGGTGAGAGGTAGAATCTCAGGGTTGTTTTGATTTGCATTTCCCTTATGACTAAAGATGTTGCACATTTCTTCAGGTGTTTCTTAGCCATTCGGCATTCCTCAGCTGTGAATTCTTTATTTAGCTCTGAACCCCAATTTTGAATAGGGTATTTGTCTCCCTGCAGTCTAACTTCATGAGTTCTTTGTATATTTTGGATATAAGCCCTCTATCAGTTGTAGGATTTTTAAAGATCTTTTCCCAATCTGTTGGTTGCAATTTTGTCCTAACAGCAGTGTCCTTTGCCTTACAGAAGCTTTGCAGTTTTTGAGATCCCATTTGTCAATTCTTTATCTTAGAGCATAAGCCATTGGTGTTTTGTTCAGGAAATTTTCTCCAGTGCCCACATGTTCAAGATTCTTCCTGAATTTTTCTTCTATTAGTTTGAGTATATCTGCTTTGATGTGGAGATCCTTGATCCACTTGGACTTAAGTTTTGTACAGGTGATAAGTATAGATCAATCTGCATTCTTCTACATGCTGACCTCCAGTTGAACCAGCACCATTTGCTGAAAATGCTATCTTTTTTCCATTGGATGATTTTGGCTCCTTTGTCAAAAATCAAGTGACCATAGGTGTGTGGGTTCATTTCTGTGTCTTCATTTCTATTCCACTGGTCTATCTGTCTGTCTCCATACCAATACCATGCAGCTTGTATCACTATTGCTCTGTAATAATGCTTGAGTTCAGGGATAGTGATTCTACTGCAAGTCTTTTCATTTTTGAGGATAGTTTTAGGTATCCTGGATTTTTGTTATTCCAGATGAATTTGCAAATTGTTCTGTCTAACTCTATGAATCATTGTTAAGAGAAAATACTCATAGCTCTGACAGCCTATAAAAGGAAACTGGAGAGAACCTACACTAGCAGCTTAACAACACATGGGAAACCTCTAGAATAAAAAGAAACAAATACATCCAAAAAAGAGTGGATGGCAGGAAATAATCAAACTCACAGCTGACATCAACCAAGTAGAAAACAAAAAGAATTATACAATGAGTCAACAAAACCAGGAGCTGGTTCTTTGAAAAAATCAACAAGATAGATAAACCCTTAGCCAGACTAACCAGAGGACACAGAGACAATATCCAAATTAACAAAATCAGACATAACAACAGAAACTGAGGAAATATCAGACCCTACAACAAAAGCCTATACTTAACAAAATTGGAAAATCTGGAGGAAATGGACAATTTTCTAGACAGATTCCACATACCAAATTTAAATCAACATCAGATAAACCATCTAAAAAGCCCCATAAACCCTAAAGAAATAGAAACTGTCATTAAAAGTACCCCCCATGAAAAGCTTAGGACCAGATAGTTTTAATGAAGAATTCTATCAGATCTCCAAAGAAGACCTAATATGAATATTCTTCTAACTATTCCACAAAATAGAAACAGAAGGAACACTACTCAATTTGTTTTATGAAACCACAATTATGCTTATACCTAAACCATACAAAGATCCAACAAAGAAAGAGAACCTCTGACCAATTTCCTTTGTGAATATCAACACAAAAACACTCAATAAAATTCTCAAAAACCAAATCCAAGAACACAACAAACGATCATGCATCATCATCAAGTAGGTTGTATCCCAGGGATGCAGGGATGGTTCAATATATGGAAATCCATCAATGTAATCCATCATGTAAACAAACTCAGAGAAAAACACCACATGATTATCTCATTAGGAGCTGAGAAAGCATTTGACAAAATTCAATATCCCTTTATGTTAAAAGACTTGGAAAGATCAGGAACTCAACGTCCATACCTAAACATAGTAAAAGCACTATACAGCAAACCAGTAGCCAACATCAAACTAAATGGAGAGAAACTTGAAGCACTCCTACTAAAATCAGGGACTAGACAAAGCTGCCCAATCTCTCCCTACCTATTACAAACAATACTTACAGTCCTAGAGAGATCAATTAGAAATCACAAGAAGTCAAAGGGATACAAATTAGAAAAGAAGAAGTCAAAATATCACCATTTGCAGATAATATAGTATACTTAAGTGACCCCAAAAATTACAACAGAAAACTCCTAAACCTGATAAACAACTTCAGCAAAGTGGCTGCATGTAAAATTAACTCAGACCAATCAGTAGCCTTCTAAACTCAAAGGATAAATATGCTGAGAAAGAAATTAGGGAAATGGCACCCTTCACAATAGTCACAACCAATAAAAACTACCTCAGTGTGATTATAACCAAGCAAGTGAAAGATCTGTATGACAAGAATTTCAAGTCTGAAGAAAGAAATTGAAGAAGATCTCAGAAGATGGAATATATCTTTCGTGCTCATCAATTGGCAAGATTAATATAGTAAAACGGCCATCTTGTTGAATCTACAGATTCAATACAATCTCCATCAAAATTCCAACTCAATTCTTCATAGAGTTAAAAAGAGAAATTGACAAATTCATTTGGAATGACAAAAAAAGCAGCTTAGTGAAAACTATTCTGAACAATAAAAGAACTTCTGGGAGAATCACCATCCCTGACCTCAAGCAGTATTAAAGAGCAGGAGTGATTGAAATCTGCATGGTATTGGGGCAGAGAAAGGTAGGTAGATCAATGGAATAGAATTGAAGACCTAGATATGAACCCATACACCTATGGTCGCTTGATCTTGGACAAAGGAGCAATGCCACCCAACGGAAGAAAGACAACATTTTCAACAAATGGTGCTGGTTCAGTTGGAGGTCAGTATGTAGAACAATGCAAATTGACCTATTCTTCTCTCAGGGTACAAAGCTCAAGTCCAAGGGGCTCAAGGACCTGCACATAAAACCAGTTACACTGAATCTAAAGTAGGGAAGAGCCTCAAACACATAGGCACACGGAAAATTTACCTGAAAACAACACCAATTGCTTATGCTCTAAGATCAACAATTAAAAAGTGGGACCTCATAAAATTATAAAGTTTTGTAAGGCTAAGGACATTGTCAACAGGACAAAACGGCAACCGACAGATTGGGAAATGCCTTTACCAATCCTACATCTGATCAAGGGATATTATCTAATATATACAAAGAACTCAAGGAGTTAGACTCCAGAAAACCAAATAATCCTATTAAAAATGGGGTACAGAGCTAAACAAAGAATTCTCAGCTGAGGAATATTGAATGGCTGAGAAGTACCTAAAGAAATGCACAACATCCTTAGTCATGGGAAAATGCAAATCAAAACAATCCTGAAGGGGCTGGAGAGATGGCTCAGTAGTTAAGAGTATTGACTGCTCTTCCAGAGGTCCTGAGTTCAACTCTCAGCAACCACATGGTGGCTCATAACCATCTGTAATGTAATCTGGTGTGTCTGAAGACAGCTACAGTGTACTCATATACATAAAATAAGTAAATCTTAAAACAAAAACAAACACAAAAACAAAAACAATCCTGAGATTCCACCTCACACCAGTCAGAATGGCTAAGAACAAAAACTCAGGTGACAACAGATGCTGGTGAAGATGTTGAAAAAGAGGAACACTCCTCCACCGTTGGTGGGATTGCAAACTGGTGCAACCACTCTGGAAATCAGTCTGGTGATTCCTCAGAAAATTGGACATTGTACTACCTGAGAACCCAGGAATACCACTCCTGGGCATATACCAAAAGATGCTCCAACCTCTAACAAGGACACATGCTGCACTGTGTTCATAAAGGCTGTACTTATAATGGCCACATGTGGGAAAGAATCCAAATGTCCTTTAACAGAGGAACAGATAAAGAAAATGTGGTGCATTTACACAATGAAGTACCACTCAGCTATTAAATACAACGACTTCATGAAAATTTTTGCCAAATGGATGGAACTAGAAAATATCATCCTGGATATGGTAACCCAGTCACAAAAGACACATATTATATATACTCACTAACAAGTGATTATCAGGCAAAAAGGTCTCAATATCCATGATACAACTCACAGACCATATGAAGCTCAAGAAGAATGAAGACCAAAATCTGGATGCTTCAGTCCTTCCTATAAGGGGGAACAAATTACTCACAGAAGGTAGAGTTTGGGAGGGACTTGGGAAGAAGAGAGGAGGGCGAGGGGAAAAAGAAGGCAAGATCAGGTATGGGAGGAGTTAGGAACGATAATACAGAGGGTCAGGCAATTGAACACTGGTGTGTAGCTATGAGGTATGGGGAACAGGGTTTAACCTCCAGAAAGTCCCAGATGCCAGGAAAGCAAGAGGCTCCAGGACCCAAGGAGGATGACATTAGCTGAAATACCCAAAAAAGTGGAGGGAAAAACTTTAGAGATCATATACAAAGGTTAGGCAAGACCCCCAGTTTGCTGATGGGACCACCCACTCATCTCCAAATTTTTAACCCAGAATTGCTCCTGTCTAAAGTAAATACAGGGACCAAATATGGAGCAACTATAAGAAAAGCAAATAAGTTGTGCATTTATATTTTAAAATATAATTATAGAACTTTCATAAACATTGCAGTTAGAAATAATCAACCTTAGTCTTGCAATTATAGAAAGAGAATTCTCCGTTGACAATTGAGGAAGCCGATTCAAGGCAGTTGGGTCATTGTCAGTGGAGTAGACCCCAAGACATGGAAAGAACATGGAACATTCTGATGATGACGACAGGGCTGAGAAGATTACACAATGACTGTGTAAGTTTACTAGACAATAGCAAGCAGGGAGAACAATTCATCAGAGACGTTTCTTTCTTATTTTGGGACAGGATCTCTTGTACCCCATGCTGACCTCCAAGTCTCAGTAACCAACACAAACCACAAACTCCCAATCCTCAGGCTCCTCTTCCCAAGGGTTAGGCTTACACGTGTTTTCTGGACTCACTCATGAACCCATCGGAATAATCCCACAGGGACCAAGATCTACCCGAGGAAGCTCTGCCACTGTGAACATTCTCAGCAGCCTATGGCTTTACTCATCTACCCATGTGTAACATATTTCCTGCCCTCTGACATTAGTTTCTCTGCCCCTCATACAAAAAAGCACCTTCTGAAAGTAATTGGTATAAATTTTAAGCCAAATGTGGCAGTGATTACCCAGAGGCTTAAGGGTTTAGGTAGGGGTTACCAATCTAGATGGTTTAACACTTTTATCCCTCTGCAGTTTTCATTTAAAAAAATAAGAAATAAATACAAATAAATTAGTTTTCAACAAATATCAATATTTTTGAACACTGAAATTTCTTTCTTCTGTATCTGACCTCAATGTAGTCACTGTACAGATTAGTTATGAGACTTAAAATATAGGAGAAAGTGACAGCTAACTGTCCACTTTGCTTTAAGAGAGCCACTTTATATCTCTGTGAATCAGGAATGTAAGTCAAATTTTCAGGTAAGGCAACAAAAGGAAACAGTTATTAGATTAGAAATGACAGAAAGTAATAGTCCTAATTGCCATGACCTCTTAAACATATAAAGATTAAAGGCAAAGTTAGTGGTGTGTACTCAGATAAAAATATTCTACGCTGTGTAAGATAAGATGTGAATCAATTGAGAACTCTAATGGTAAGAAAACAAATGGCTAGGGATATTATATTTCTTTAATTTTTCATACTATTAAAAGATATCATATGTCTATCTTACTCCATTATGACTTATAAATCATGGGAATTTCTAAACTAGATAAATGTTTTCATAGAATAACTCATTATCGAGTTTTCTTTTGATAAGCTCCAAGAGTTTTACTAAGGATAAGGTATAATCAATCATGAGATAAGTATTTGCTTTTACTAGCCACCACAGAGATAGATAAAATTATGAAAGAAAATATTTGAAAGAAAAAATGAAGTTAGCACAACTACCTTCTTATCGGACTAAGTCACTCTGATTACCCCAACTATATTCATTGCTTGTTTATCCCTTCCAAGTAGAGAAATTTCTCCCTGTGTATAGCCAGAAAATTAGACCAGTTATTATTTCATTACTATGCAATCAGTGGCTGTCTAAATTTTTGGATTCTGCAAAAAATATCACAAAAACAAATTATCTTTTGTAGTATATTTTTATTGGTTATATTATTTAATTACATTTTTATTGTGGAAGACATATTATTAATATGTAATAATATTCTACCCCATTTATTTTCATTAATTTTTGCTTGAAATCTATTTTGTTAGATATTAGAATAGCTGTGTAGTATATAGGATAGTATATAGAATACACCACTTTAGGCTATGGGAACATGCCACATACTACAAGCCCCTCCACCCGCTTGCTTCTTAGGTCCATTTGCTTGGAATATTGTTTTTCAATCCTTTTCCTGGAGGTAATGTCTATGGCTGAACTATATTTCTTATATGCAGTAGAAGGATGGCTTCTGTTTTAGGATCCATTCTGTTAGCCTGTCTCCTTTTACTGGTGATTTGAGGTCATTCATATTGAGAGATATCAATAAGCAGTGATGGGAAATTCCTTGTATTTTGTTGGTGGTATTGGTCATGATGGTGGTGTGTGTATGTTTGAGTGTGTGTGTGTGTGTGTGTGTGTGTGTGTGTGTTTTCCTTTTATTGTTTTGCAGATAATGTTTAATTACTTCCTATATTTAATTATTTTTTAATTTATTGTTCCTGGATACTTTATGTATTTACATTTCACATGTTATCTCCTGTCCCCCTCTTCAATATGCCCTCCCCCTGGTTTTATGAAATATTCCCACTCCCTCCACCCACTCCCACCTCAATTCCCTGGCATTCCCCTACATTAGGGAAAAAAGCCTTCACAGGACTAAGGGCTTTTCCTCCTACTGATACTAGACAATGCCATCCTCTGCTACATATGTGGCTGGAGTCATGGGTTCCTCCATGTGTACTCATTGGTTGGTGGTTTAGTCCCTGGAAGCTCTGCTGTGGTCTGTTTGATTGATATTGTTGAAAAACCCCTTCAGCTCCTTTAGTCTTTTTTTTAACTCCTCTTATTCAGCCCAATGGTTAGCTGCAAACATCCTCATCTATTTCAGTAGCGTTCTGGCAAAGCCTCTCAGGAAACACACAAATCTGGCTTCAGTCAGCAAACACTTCTTGTCATCAGCAGTAGTGACTGGGATTGGTGGCTGCGTATGGGATGGATCCCTAGATGGGACAGTCTCTGGATAACCTTTTCTTCAGTCCCTGCTCCACTCTTTTTCCCCTGTATTTCCTCCTGTCAGTATTTTATTCTCCCTTCTAAGAAGGAATGAGTCATCCACATTTTGTTCTTCCTTCTTCTTAAACTTCATATGATGTCTGAATTTTTTTCTTAGGTATTCCAAGCTTTCAGACTAATATCCCCTTATCGGTGAGTGCATACCATGTATATTCTTTTGTGACTGGGTTACCTTACTCAGGATGATATTTTCTAGTTCCATCCATTTGCCAAAGAATTTGATGTAGTCATTGTTTTTAATAGCTGCATAGTACTCCACTGTGTAGATGTACCACATTTGCTGTATTCATTTCTCTGTTGAAGGACATCTGGGTTGTTTCCAGCTTCTAGCTATCATAAATAAACCTGCTGTGAATACTTGAAGCATGTGTCCTTGTTATATCTTGGAGCACCTTTTGGGTATATGCCCAGGAGTTGTATGGCTGGGTCCTCAGGTAGTACAATGTCCAATTATGTGAGGAACCACCAGACTGATTTTCAGAGTGGTTGTACCAGTTTGCAATCCCACCAACAATGGAGGAGTGTTCCTCTTTCTCCACATCCTCTCCAGCATCTGCTGTTACCTGAGTTTTTGATATTAGTCATTTTCACTGGTGTGAGGTGGTAAAGACTAAGGATGTTGAACATTTCTTTAGGTGCTTCTCAGCCATTCATGATTCCTCACTTGAGAATTCTTTGTTTAGATTTGTACCCAATTTTAATTGGATTATGTGGTTTTCTGGAGTCTAACTTCTTGAGTTCTTTGTATATATTAGATATTACCCTTCTATCTGATGTAGGATTAGTAAAGACTTTTTCTCATTCTGTTGGTTATCGTTTTGTCCTATTAACAGTGTCCTTTGCCATACAGAAGTTGTGCAATTTTATGAGGTCCCATATGTTGATACTTAATCTTACATCATAAACCAATGGTGTTCTGGTCAGAAAATTTTCCCTTGTGCCTATGTATTCCAGGTTCTTCCCTAATTTCTCTTCTATTAGTTTCAGTGTTTCTGGTTTTATGTTGAGGACTTTGATTTACTTATACTTGAGTACAAGGAGAGGATAATGGGTCAATTTACATTAATCTACCTGCTGACCTCCAGTTGAACCAGCACCATTTGTAGAAAATTTTGTTTTTTTTCCCATTAGATAGTTTTAGCTCCTTTGTCAAAAGTCAAATGACCATAGGTGTGTGGGTTCATGATTGAGTCTTCAATTCTATTCCATTGATTTACCTACCTGCCTGTCTCTGTTCAAATATCATGCAGTTTTTATCATGACTGCTCTGTAATACGGCTTACAGTCACATATGGTGATTTCCCCAGAAGCTCTTTTACTGGTAAGAATAGTTTTCACTATCCTGTTTTTTTTCTTTTTCTTTTCTGAATGAGTTTGAATTGCTGTTTCTAATTCTATGAAGAATTGAGTAGGAATTTTGATGGAGATTGCATTGAATCCTTAGATTGCTTTGGGCAAGATGGCCATTTTTTCTATATATCTTTCCATCTTCTGAGATCTTCTTCAATTTCTTTCTTCAGAGACTTGAAGTTCTTGTTATACAGATCTTTTACTTGCTTGGTTAGAGTCACACCAAGGTATTTTATATTAATAGTGGCTACTGTGAAGGGTCTTGTTTCCCTAATTTCTTCTCCACCTGTTTATCCTTTGAGTAGAGGAAGGCTACTGATTTGTTTGAGTTAATTTTATATCCAGACACTTTGTTTATCAGCTGTAAAAATTCTGTGGTGGAATTTTTCTGGTCACTTAAGTACACTATCTTAGTATCTGCAAGTAGTGATATGTTGACTTCTTTCTTTCCAATTTGTATCCTGGTGACCTCTTTTTGTTGTCTAATTGCTCTGGCTAGAACTTCAAGTAATATAGTGAATAGGTAGGGAGAGTGGGTAACCTTGTCTACTCCCTGATTTTAGTAGAATTACTTCAAGTTTCTCTCCCTTTAGTTTGATGTTGACTAGTGGTTTGCTGTATATTGCTTTTATTATGTTTACGTTATGGGACTTGAATTCTGGATTTTTCCAAGACTTTTAACATGAGGGGGTGTTGAATTTTGTCAAATGCTTTCGTAGCATCCAATGGAATGATCATATGTTTTTTTTCCTTGAGATTGTTCATGTAGTGGATTATGTTGATGGATTTATTTATATTGAACCATCCTTGCATCCCTGGCATGAAGCCTACTTGATAATGGTGAATGATCGTTTGATGTGTTCTTGGATTTGGTTGCGAGAATTTTATTGAGTATTTTTGCATCAATATTCATGAGGAAAATTGGTCTGACGTTCTCTTTCTTTGTAGCGTCTTTATGTGGTTTAGGTACAAGTATTTTGTGGCTTTGAAGAACAAATGAGCTAGTGTTCCTTCCATTTCTATTTTATGGAATAGTTTAAAGAATATTGGTATTAGGTCTTCTTTGCACTAAATCTAGTCGTGGGCTTTTTGATTGGGAGACTTTTAATGACTGTTTCTATTTCTTTAGGGGTTATTGGAAAATTTAGATGGTTTATCTGATGCTTGTGTAACTTTGGTACCTGTTATCTATCTAGAATATTTTCCATTTAATCCAGATTTTCCAGTTGTTGAGTATAGGCTTCTGTAGGAGGATCAGATAAATTTTTGTATTTCCTCAGCTTCTGTCATTATGTCTACCTTTTCATTGCTGATTTTTTAATTTGGATACTGTCTCTGTGCCCTCTGGTTAGTCTGGCTAAGGGTTTATCTATCTTGTTGATTTTCTCAAAAAACCAGCTCCTTGTTTTGTTGACACTTTGTATAGTTCTTTTTGTTTCTACTTGGTTGATGTCAGCTGAGTTTGATTATTTCCTGCTGTCTACTCCTCTGTGGTGAATTTGCTTCTTTTTGTTTGAGAGCTTTCAAGTATGCTGTCAATTGTTAGTGTATGCTCTCTCCAATTTCTTTCTGTAGGCATTCAGAGCTATGAGTTTTCCTCTTAGTGCCGCTTTCAATGTATTCCATAAGTTTGTGTATATTTTGTCATCATTTTTATTAAATTCTAAAAAGTCTTTAATTTCTTTATTTGTTGAGCAAGTTGTCATTGAGTAGAACATTGTTCAGCTTGCATGTGTATGTGGGCTTTCTGTCATTTTTGTTGTAATTGAAGACCAGCTTTAGTCCATGGTGATCTGATAGGATTTATGGGATTATTTCAATCTCCTTGTGTCTATTGAGGCCTGTCCTGTGACTGGATATAGGGTCAATTTTGAAGAAAGTATCATGAGAAGGTGCTGAGAAGAAGGTATATTCTTTTGTTTTAGGATGAAATGTTCTATAGATGTTTGTTAAATCAATGTTTCACAACTTCTCTTAATTTCAGAGT
Organism: Rattus rattus; assembly: GCF_011064425.1. Lineage (NCBI taxonomy): Eukaryota > Metazoa > Chordata > Mammalia > Rodentia > Muridae > Rattus > Rattus rattus. The sequence continues at coordinate 18,395,480 of NC_046166.1, read as the reverse complement.
CTCTGTTTTGTTTTTGTTTCCATGATCTGTCCATTGATGAGAATTGTGTGTTGAAGTCTCCTACTATTATTGTGTGTTGTGCAATGTATGCTTTGAGCTTTAGTAATGCTTCTTCTATGAATGTGGGCATTCTTGCATTTGAAACATATTTGGTCAGAATTGAGAGTTCATCTTGGTTGATTTTTCCTTTGATGAGTATGAAGTGTCCTTCGTTATATTCTTTGACAAATTTTGGTTGAAAGTCAATTTTATTCGATATTAGAATGGCTACTACAGCTTGTTTCTTGGGAACATTTGCTTGGGAAAAAAATTCCCAGCCTTTTACTCTTAGTGTCTGTCTTTGCCACTGATGTGTATTTCCTGTATGCAGCAAAATTCTGGGCCCTGTTTCCCTATCCAGTCTGTTAGTCTATGTCTTTTTATTTGTGAAGTGAGTCCATTGATGTTAAGAGATATTAAGGAATAGTGATTTTTTTTCCTGTTATTTTTGTTGTGAGATGTGGAATTATGTTTCTGTGAATATTTTCTTTTGGGTTTGTTGCAAAAGATTACTTTCTTGATTTTTCTAAGGTGTAGTTTTCCTCCATGTGTTGGAGTTTTTTCATGTATTATCTTTGTACAGCTGAATTTATAAAAAGATATTGTGTAAATTTGGTTTTGTTATGGAATATCTTTGTTTTCTTCAGCTATTGTAACTGAGAGTTCTGTTGGATCTAGTAGCCTGGGCTGGCATTTGTGTTCTCTTTGAGTCTGTATGATGACATCTGTCCAGAATCTTCTAGCTTTCAGAGTCTCTGTTGAGAAGTCTGGTGTAATTCTGATAGGTCTGCTTTTTTTTTTTTTTTTTTTTTTTTTACTTGATCTTTTTCGCTTACTGCTTTCAATATTCTTTCTTTTATTGTGTGTATTTGGTGTTTTGACTATTATGTGATGTGAGGAATTTATTTTCTGGTCAAATCTGTTTCAACTTCTGTAGACTTCTTTTATGTTCATGGGCATTTCTTTCTTTAGGTTAGCGAAATTTTCTTCTATAATGTTTTTGAAGATACTTATTGGTCCTTTAATTTGGGAATTTTTTTCTCTTCTATACCTATTATTCTTAGGTTTGGTCTTCTCATTGTGTCCTGGATTTCCTGGATGTTTTGGGTTAGAACCTCTTTGCATTTAGCATTTTCTTTGACTGTTATGTCAATGCTTTCTATGGTATCCTCTTCCCCATAGATTATGTCTTCATTCTCTTGTATTCTGTTGTTGATGCTTATGTCTATGATTTTTGATCTTTTTCCTAGTTTTTCTATCTTCAAGGTTTTCTTCCTTGGTAGTATCTTTATTGTTTCTATTTCCATTTTTTAAAACCTGGATATTTTTGTTTAATTCCTTCACCTGTTTGGTTGTGTTTTCCTGTAATTTTAAAGGTTTTTTTTTTGTTTTGTTTCCTCTTTAAGGGCTTCTACTTCTTTACCTGTTTCCTATATTTCTTTACGGGAGTCATTTATGTCCTTCTTAAAGTCCTCTATCATCCAGAGATATAATTTTAAATCCAAATCTTCCTTTTCTATTGTACTGGGATATTCAGTATTTGCTGTGGTGGGAGAACTGTGTTCTGTTGACGCCAAGTAGTCTTGGTTTCCATTGCTTAAGTTCTTGCATTTGCCTCTGGCCACCTGTTTATCTCTGATGTTAGTTGTTCTTGCTTTCTCTGGATGGATCTTGTCCTTCCTGTGGGCCTGTGAGTCTCTGATTTTAGGAGTGAGAGAGCTCCTTGGAGACCAGCTCTTTTAGGGCAATTTTTAGATCCTACAGCTGTGGGACAGCCCAAGCTTTGGGCTCAGATGGATACCAGAAGTGTCTTGTCCCATGCTGTTCTGTGGCTCCTATGCCCAGTTCCCTCCAGGTGTGTCTCTCCTTGGACAGTCAATGGAGAGAAAGTGGGATCCCACCTGTGGGCTATGGGCTTAGGAGTGAGAGGCCTCCTGGCAGACCAGCTCTCTGCTGGCAGGTTTTGTGTCCAATGGCTGTGGGACAGCCCCAGCTCTGGGCACAGACGGAGACCAGAAGTGTCCTGTCCTAGGTTGCCCTGCAGCTCCTGTGCCCTGTGCGCTCTTGGTTGGTCTCTCCTATTTACACTTCAAAGGTTATCCCCTTCCCATTTTTCCCTCTGAAACCTATCCCACCCTTCTCCCCCCCCTGCTTCTAAGGGCTCCAAGTTACAGAGTAGAGTCCTTCAAAACAACAGTGTTTAAGAAAACAAGAAGCATTTCAATAGATGTCAGCCATAGAAAACATCAACAGTCTCAGGGCCCAGTCCTCAATTTATCTTTAAAAATAAGATAATGTATTAGCAATGAAATTTCATTAGCAGGAAAATGAGAAGCTGTCCTTTATTTAACAAATACTGTTACTTGACACATTATGACTTCTTTATACATTTAGTTTCCTTAATAAAAATTTCATAAAGCAGCTAAAAGACTATTTCTCTTTTCTATTTCCCTTATTTTTCTCTCCTTCTGTCTTCATTCTCTTCCTTCCTTCTTACCCTCCTTTTCTTCTATCTGTTCTCTCTCCCTTACTTTCTTTGTCTTACTTAGAATGAAACACAAAGCTTCATGCATAATAAGCAATCACTATATTCTTAGCTGCTTTTAGCTTTTTTTTTTTTTGGCAGGATGTCTCTATGTCAACCAGGTTGAGTTTGATATTGCTTTATAGCATAAGCATATCTCAAATCTATGACTTGCCTATTTCACCAACCTGAGTGAATGGTATCAAAGGTCTGTAATATAAGGTATAGTTACTATAGTTTTTATAATCACTGAGATGGTTAATGCTGCTTGTCAATCTAATTATATCTGGAATCAAACAAAATCCACCCAAATGGGCTTGCTAGTTAGAATATTTCTTGATGTGATAGTATGATATGAGTAGAATCATCCTAAATATAGACCACACTTCCTGGTAGCAGTCAACATAAGAGGACTTAGAAAAAGGAAACATGATCTTTGTCTGTTTGTCCTCACTCTTTCTAGGAATTTTGTCTATCCTACTGCTGCGAGTTACCTTTCCCCATATGAGAAACTGCTTCTTTGGGACTCCAAAACAGACTAAAGACCAGCAGCTCTTGAAATATCCTCTGGGACTCCAGCACTAGAGTGAGGCTCAAGAGACATCCTGTACTAAAACATCTATGGGGATCTCGGCCTTTCCATCATGAGATAGCCATTGTTTGGACTACCCAGGCCACAGCCTACAACCTACTCTCAAAAATTAAAAGCTATATAGATATCTTACATTTGCATATATACATATATACATATTTATACACATATACACATATTTTATTTGTTGTTATTTTAAAAACCCTAATTCAACCAGTCTACCTTGCTTAACCAGTATTAAATGAAATTAATAATAAAAGATCTATTCATTTAGATTTCTTATTCTTGTAATTAGTCATTGCCTGGTTGCATTGCATAGTTGATTGACGGCATGGTTGAATACCTCCACCTGCTCTTTTTCTTCTTCATATTCAAATGATATGATCACTATGAAGTCATTAAGGAGACATGTTGGGACTTCCTGTGAGTCGTTGGTGTCAAAGGCTCTTTCTGATTCATTACTCTGCCATCCTCAACATGTAAATCCCATCCCATGGTCTTTATTTATTTTGTCAGTTCCTACTTTTGTATTCTACACTCTAAGCAGAGAGGAAAGAGCAAAAACTAATAGAGTATACACTTATTCTTTTCAAGGGCAGGCCCTAGAGATAGTACTTACCTCATGTTTTCTTTTCCTGAAGGTTACGGTTTCACTTTATCCATAGAATAGAGGAGTAGAGACAGAAGTCTTCAAGTGCATGACTTTTGGCTGTTATGTTTTGAGTATGAATAATTTCCTTAGGATGGTGAATTTAGTATCTGTTTGTTGGCTGGTGACTCTGTTTTGAGAAAAGGTGAAAACTCTAGGAGGTCAGGTTTCCTTGGAGAATGAATCAACTGTGACTTGTTAGGAAGATTATGCCTAGTCCCTCCCTTACTCATGAATACTCATGACCATCAAATGAAGAGTCTCTATAACATGTTCCAGTAACTCTAATTCTTGACCATCCTCTATAACTAAGCAAAACCAAACTCTTTCTTCCTTAAGTCAGCTTTTCAAGTGTTTTGCCATGACAATCCGAAGCCTGACTTAAAGTAGCCACATTTTATGATGATTCTATCATGAAGAAAGTGCTATAGAAAATGAGCATTAATGACCATACTCTGCCATGACCTTTTCAATTACCATAACAGAGGTAATTGTGTTCACAGGCAATTGACAGGAAAGAGCAACATGTCTGATCCCAAAATTGTATTACAAGAAAAGTAATGATGGCTATGTTAGATTCTGTAATATTAATGAAAATCAATGCCAAATCCTGCTTCATCCTTCTCTCCCTTTGGGCACAAAGTACTTCAGAAGTATTATAAAACCTTGTTGAGTTATTTCGATAAATTTTGCAGGTGGAAAGATGATTTATCAGTAAAGAACACTTGCTGCTTATTCAGAGAGACCTGGACTTGCTTCCTAGCACCCATCCTGAACCCCACACAGTCTCGTGTTACTTCAGTTGTGTGAATCTAATGTCGTCTTATGGTGTTCATGGGCACTCCCTTCAAGCACATAGTGGGCCCTCATGCTCATATAACCATACATTAAAAATAAAATCAAAAAATATTTGTAAAGTTACACATTTTAATTTAGATGATATAACAGCTTAAATTTGGAATTTCTGATAACTGAGTAATTTCTTCATATTAGACCTAGCTATGAATTCTTGACCAAAACAGTTAGAAGAGATTTTGTTAAAAGATCAGGGTGGAATAATTTGTGGATTTTGTTGTCGGAGCCACCAGGAAACAAGCAAATTTTATGTGTCAGAGCACTCTATTAAATATAACTCTTATAGTTATGAAGGGCCTGCTTTCTAGTTTTAGAGATAGTGTGGGTAGCCTGGTGGCAAAGCCGTAGACATTTTCCTATTACCTCTATTAAAGTGCGGATTGTAATTCAGTAAACCTGCACACATTTCCATCCCTAAACAGTAGTTTCTCATCATAGAAATTATCAGGTGACATATGAATAATGTATAATAAAAAGATTCTAATGTGTATTAGTGAAAATCGTGTTAAATCATAGTTTACTGGTTTATGAGCAAAACATCTGCTCATTCTGAAAATGACGCTCAGTAAAAAAGAGCAAAGTTCTCTGTCATTCCATAGATTTGCTAGAACACAGTCACCAGACCATTGAGATTTCTTATCAGCAGTAACTAGAGCATTAGTACAGGTTCTCCCTATCGCCAATGCTTAAACAATAAAAGAAGGAAGATCTTTATATGGGCACTCACGGTTCTTCTACTGAGTTGTTGATAGTTTACCCAAGTGTAACCTCCATACTGACAAGTTCAAATTATGAAATGGTGCTTACAGATCTAATCGTGTCTATCAAAATATTTATAAATGTTTGTGTAATAAATTTTCAATTCATTATTTACCAAGAAAATATGAAAAATAAGGGAAAAACTCTATTGATATCATCTATTGAGAACTGATATCCTCATGCTTTGGAGAGAGATAGGTTGACAAGGACCTTTTCATACAGCAGATGTCTTCTAGATTATCTAGTGCCTTAAGAATATTCTTTTCATGATGTTTAAAGTATCCACAAAGGCTACATAATGCAAAAGTTTTCCCCTGATACCCGAGGCTTAATTTGAATGTGACAGCAAAGGGTATGGCTTGAAATGCTAATCCCATCAACCTGGGCTCAAAGCCCTAATGCTCAATCAGACAGTAGAAAACCTTAATGTTTGGCTGTACCAATCTTCACTTTCATTATATCTTTTAGCTTTTTCTTATTCTTCTACTTCTAGTTCTACTAATGGGACTCAAATGAGGCACAGAAATTGACAAAATCTGAAGAAAAAAAAAAGAGCTGCCCTAACAATTTCCTGAATGAACCTCAAGAAAGAAAAATAACCAATATGAGAGTCTGCAAAAATGGAAACCTCCTCTGAGCATGGAGGGAGGAAAGTTGCCATTCCTGGAAGGCCTGGTATGTGCCTGGCGCTCCGTGGGTAGCTGAACCAGATATTCTTTCTGTCTGTGCTACCTCATCATGAACCTCATGTGTTGAAGGCTTACTATGCTGACATTCCTGTAAAATCCAGGCTCCCAGTATCTAAAAAGATAGCCACAGTTTCTCCCTTTGAATGTAACTGTATTTGAGACACTCCCCTTAGTCAATATCAGAATTCATTCACACTCAAGCCGGCCCTTTCACACTCCTCTCCTTTCTGCATATGTGCCAGGAAATCTAGTAAGAAAGGAAGAAGTAACACAATGGTGGCAGCTTAGACCTGGCCAGTACTGAAAAAGCAATATAATTTAATAACATATAGGAATAGTGCCAGATCTGACTGTACCCAAAGATGTCAAAATTAAAGTTTTCACTGCCAAATAGAAATGGGATCTCATAAAGAAAATTAACATGTCAGAAAATAGAGAGCCTCAGTTGAACACATCTGTTTTGTGACTACAATTTATTTGTGCTATAAATTATGTCATCTAAATTAGCTAATTGGACCAACAAATCCATATCCCTAACCACACTGTGACAACAGTTACTGATGAGTTACATTAGGTTTCAAAGGCTCCCTGAAGCACTCTTTCAAAGTGGAAAATAAAAGAAGCAAAAGAACTATGGTGGATGACTACAGACTGTCTTTGTATCTATTGTTAAACATGTCATTCCTTAAAATTGACACGACATCACTTATTCTCTATAACCTCACAGGATCCTTAAAATCAAGACAAGCTGTTTACTTACACGATGTGTTCTTTCCAGTCATTCTCAAGTAATCAAAATTTCTAAGGTTCTTTTTTTATAGTTTATCTTTTAATGAATACAGAGGAACAATACACATTAACAGGCTGCTATGGAATTTTGATATATTCATATATATATGTATATATATGTATATATGATAGTAAGCATTACATAGCAGCATATATATATGTATATATATATATATATACATATTAATGTTGTATGGAATGTCTCAATATGTTAAGGGAATTTATTGTAATGACTTACAGTCAGTAGTCCAGCTAACCTAACAATGGGCAGTTGTGAATGGGAAGCCCGAGAGTCTAGTAGTTGCTTGTTTAAACATGGGTAGTTGTTTTAGCTGATCTTCTGCATAAGCTGGTATCCTGTAAAAGTAGGTCCCAGTATGTGCGTTGGCAACTAAGCTCAAACAGTCAAAGAAAAGCAAGCCTTCCTTCTTCAATTGTTCTTATGTAGGACTCAACAGAAGGTTTAGATTTAGAACTTGCGTCTGTCCCAGACTGGCCTTCAACTCAGAGATCTTGTTGCCACACTCTCCTGATTTTAATAGCCTGTACAATCTTGCCCGTACCTAAGATTTTCAAGGCCACTATAACTCAAGATCTGGATTGCGGGTGTGCCCGCCATTTATGGATTTTAGTTCACTCCTGGTGTAGTCAAGTTGACAATCAGGAACAGCCACCCCATATTCCTTCCTAGAAACACGTCATCTTGCAAAATAATTTAAATATGTCATAAATATGCATGATCACATGCAACATTGCTAGGTTGTTTCCCTTTAATCTGTCCATAGGGCGTTTTTCTCTGTTATAGCATCCCTACCAGATGGATCTAAAGCTTATGGTCCTTCAGAAGTGTTCATAATCTTCTTGCATAATGCACACTTACATCCCAGGTATCCACCAACGATTTTTAGTTTGTTTTCCTTCCTGGTCTGGATGACAAATCATCAGTACTGGCATCTTCAACTATCACTGCTTTATTACTCTTTCCTTCAGTGAAAATAACCACACCTTATCAGGCCCTTAATAGTCGCAATCAAATGTTTTACAGTTTATAAGGTTTTTGATTGTTTGGGTTGTTGTTGTTTTCTTTTTAAGGACTTAAACTTTATTGGAACAGAGAGAGAAAGAAAGACAGAGAGACAGAGAGAGACAGATAATGACAGAGAGAGAGAGAGAGAGAGAGAGAGAGAGAGAGAGAGAGAGAGAGAGAGAACATGTACCATAACAATTTTTTTTTCAATCTTTTGTTATCAGTACTCAGGTCACAGAAACAAGGCTATCACTGTGACTTTTGCTTTTTTTGCCTTAATGTATTTATTTATTCATTTACTTCACAGCCTAATTGTAGCCCCCAACTCACCTCTCCTCCAAGTCCCTCCCTTGTATCCCCCAACTCCTTTCTCTTATCCTCGAGGTTGAGGAGGTGCCCCATGGGTACCATCCTGCCCCTGTACAGGTACAGGATGGATTTTTACCAACAACTCAGTATTCACAGATATGTTCAGCTTTAAGAACCCTGACTCTGTTTTTCTCTGCATCTCCATCCCCATCACATCACACTCAGCTCTTGGCCTCAAGCCACAAGCTTATAATATTCTAGTCTCATTCTTCCTAGCTCGTGGACAGCAGAAGTTTGCCACCCTATCCAACTTCCAACTACCCTTTGTTTCTGTCTCTCTGTCTTTCTCAAACAGACTCACAACTAACTTTGACGCTCAGCTTTCCCCTCTTCACCATTACAACCAGCTTCTTACCTGTTTTTTTCATGTTAATAATTTAATTTTTGTACATGTCTTCGCCTTTTCCCACTTTATGGTATGTATTACAAAAGCTTATAGCCATCTACTTTAATCTACTTTTTCTACTCTGTACCTGGGTTCATAAATGATGTATAGTTGGAATATATACAAACCTGACTAAAGACCTCTTTAAATCATGGTGGTACACCTAGTCAGTTATTACAGTACAACTAATTTTTTCTTGACATATATATATATATAATAAACATATGTTAATATAACATAACATAAATAATATAATATATAATAACATGTGGGTTATGTAATATGTTATATATGTTATATGATTATGTATTATGTATTTTATTTCAATGCATATATATGTATATGTGTATTGTCTTGGTGATGTTTTTATTTTGATTCTAATTCTGCTTCTCCAAGAGGGACTGTCTAGGATGAGGAGTGAATCACATACTCAGGTGACTTCATCAGAAGCTTTTCCCCATTTTAACTTGTAAAATAAAGGCTAGAGCCAGAGATTGGGCAGTAGAAGGGAAGATGGAACTGAAAAGTTTGAGGGAGAAGGGGACAATAGAAGGAGAAGGTGGCAGAAAAATGGAGCTGAAGCACGTGGCCTGAAGAAACCACAAGTTATAAGCAGTCTGATAGCTAAGGAGTAGAGTAATGTAGTGGTGGATCTGCCCAATCTAGATGCATAGCTTATACTAATATTAATTAAATTGTGTTTTCTTTGCATAGGTTTTTACTGCAACATATAAATATGTACAAATTTGTATGTTATATATTATATATACTATAGAATCATTTTATATATATATATATAAAATCATATGTATATTATATATTTATATTCAAACATGAGTATATATTATATGATAAATATATTCATATTGTTTCATCTATGAAAATATGTTTATATATTAAATATATAATTCTCTATATATTAAAAAAGTGTATATATATGTACTTTTTGCTCATCTTTCATAGGGAGCTGTTTTTGTGTATTGTCATCTCCTAATTGGCAGCGTGCTCTGCTCCATGTTTCCTCAGTAGGCGTTCTTGATGTTTGCTTCACTGAGAGCACTTAGGTGTCAACTGCAGCCTATGCCTACTTCAACCCAGCCTTACTATCACTAACCCTTCCAGGTTCTTATGCAAAGTCACTTCCTCTGCCTCATTTCTTTTTGTATCTCCTATGCCTAATTCTTTCCATTAGTTTATTCCCATTATAGAAAAAAAAAGATTTCATATATATTTCCAATCATAAAATAAAAATACTCCTCCCCAAATCTCCACAGCAAAAAATAAAACAAACAAAAAGATAAAAACCCTGGATTTCCTTGTCAGGTATTTCCCACCTTTGATGCATCTTATGTCCTTTTGTATTGTTTGCATCTTTTTTTGGTGACAAAATACCTAGCAGGCAACTTAAGAAAGGACAGAAAGGAAAGGGTTCGATTTGATACTACAGAGTCCCATTAGGTAGTGAATTCCTCATGTCAGGAAGATGAGGCATCTGGCCCTATCATGTCCTCTGAATGTTTTCTCAAGAGCTAGAATCTATTGGTTTTATTTTTATCCTTCTTAAACAACTACCAAAATGCTCAAAATATACTTATTTAATAAATAATGTATTAATATATTAATCATTGAGTGTAGGCAATACCTTAATCCTAGATCATGGTTAGGCTTTCCTCTCATTTCTGGGATATTAGGAAATAATCAACATCCAAACTTTTGTAGACTTCCTCCCCACTCAATCATTTGGGATACGTCCTGTGGAAACACTGAAAATACATGTGAATTAGAGACCGTGTCATTGGAATGGGAGTAGGTTCAATTCAATTTCCATCCAAGGCTTCAAGTTTCTCACTTGCCTTCAATTTCTTGTTCCTACTACCAACTACCACACCTCCACACACACACTCAGAATCTGACCTACTTCAGTTCATATTCTGTCAGCATTGTGTCCCCAAGGCATAAAATTGCTTTTTCCAATAGCATGTTGAAATATGTCTTACAAGGGCTCTAACTGCTTAACTGTGAATTCAGTCTACCTCTGCTCAGAACAGGATTGAAGAGAAATAGGATTGAAGTCAGTTCAATAAATAAATACTAAAGACAAACCATAATTTCTTCATATCATAGTCCTTTCCCATTCTGTCTGACCTGTAAACTAGGATTCATCCAACTGCAATTTCCATTTAATTGGACAAGTCAGTCTAGACTTCCCAGGACAAAAAGATAGACAGAAGGGTATTGTTTGGCTTACACACTTCCAGAGCTAAGTATGCCACAATGGACCTTCTTTAAATAATATCTGGGCAGTCTAGGTTTATGACAATTTTTTTCATTTCAATTTAATAAATATTTTAAAAGAATGATTCATTATATAGGATTAGTAAATAAAAATATTTTTAAACTATTAGAGTTTTAGTTACTTACTCATAAAATATCTGTATTAATTCCTAAAGTATTTAACTTCCTTAAGAATTTATCTCCTTTGATTTGCATTTACCTTATGACTAAAGATGTTGAACATTTCTTTAGGTGTTTCTCGGCCATTCTGGATTCCTCAGCTGTGAATTCCTTGTTTAGCTCTGAACCCCATTTTTTAATAGGGTTATTTTTCTCCCTGCGGTTTAACTTCTTGAGTTCTTTGTATATTTTGGATATAAGGCCTCTATCTGTTGTAGGATTAGTAAAGATCTTTTCCCAATCTGTTGGTTTCTGTTTTGTCCTAACAACAGTGTCCTTTGCCTTACAGAAGCTTTGCAGTTTTATTAGATCCCATTTGTTGATTCTTGATCTTAGAGCATAAGCAACTGGTGTTTTGTTAAGGAAATTTTCCCCAGTGCCCATGTGTTCAAGGATCTTCCACACTTTTTCTTCTATTACTTTGAGTGTATCTGGTTTGATGGGGAGGTCCTTGATGCACTTGGACTTAAGCTTTGTACAGGGGGATAAGAATGGATAAAAACAACCCTGAGATTCCACCTCACACCAGTCAGATTGGCTAAAATCAAAAACTCAGGTGACAGCAGACGCTGGTGAGGATGTGGAGAAAGAGGAACACTCCTCCATTGTTGGTGGGATTGCAGACTGGTACAACCATTCTGGAAATCAGTCTGGAGGTTCCTCAGAAAATTGGACATTGAACTACCTGAGGACCAAGCTATACCTCACTTGGGCATATACCAAAAAGATGCCCCAACATATAACAAAGACATATGTTCCACTATGTTCAAAGAAGCTTTATTTATAATAGCCAGAAGCTGGAAAGAACCCAGATCCCTTCAACAGAGGAATGGATACAGAAAATATGGTACATCTGCACAATGGAGTATTACTCAGCTATCAAAAACAATGACTTTATGAAATTCATAGGCAAATGGATGGAACTGGAAAATATCATTCTGAGTGAGGTAACCCAATCACAGAAAAACACACATGGTATGCACTCATTAATAAGTGGATATTAGCCCAAGTGCCCGAATTACCCTAGATGCACAGAACACATGAAACTCAAGAAGGATGACCAAAATGCGAATGCTTCACTCCTTCTTTAAAAGGGGAACAAGAATACTCTTGGGAGGGAATAGTGAGGCAAAGTGTAGAACAGAGGCAAAAGGAACACCCATTCAGAGCCTGCCCCACATGTGGCCCATACATATACAGCCACCAAACTAGATAAGATGGATGAAGCAAAGAAGTGCAGGCTGACAGGAATGGGATGTAGATCTCTTCCGAGAGACACAGCCAGAATACAGGAAATATATAGGCGAGTGCCAGCAGCAAACCACTGAACTGAGAATGGGACTTCCATTGAAGGAATTGGAGAAAGGACTCAAAGAGTTTGAAGGGGCTCAAGACCCCATATGAACAACAATGCCAAGCAACCAGAGCTTCCAGGGACTAAGCCACTACCCAAAGACTATACATGGACTGACCCTGGGCTCCAACTCATAGGTAGCAATGAATAGCCTAGTTAGAGCACTAGTGGAAGGGGAAGCCCTTGGTCCTGCCAAGACTGAACCCCCAGTGAACGTGATTATTGGGTGGAGGGCGGTAATGGGGGGAGGATGGGAAGGGGAACACAAATATAGAAGGGGGGAGAAGGGTTAGGGGAAGGTTGGTCCGGAAACCGGGAAAGAGAATAACAATCGAAATGTAAATAAGAAATACCCAGGTTAATAAAGATGGAGAAAAAAAAAGAATTTATCTCCTTTATCTGTTACTTAAAATACTAGGCATATGCTTTAACCTCTGCGTTCTGGAGGCATACCCACATTCTCTTGACTCTACATCCAGATTGCTCACTTCTGAGGTAATCAGGATTGGCCTTTGATATCAGGGTCATCTACTGAGTATAGTGATTTTCATGTTTATCCCCACATCCCTTACAAATGATGAGATTTTCTTTGTTACAAACTGAGCGATATAATGTTGGACATTCACATCACATCTTTTTTTTTCTTCCATTCACCTGTGGATGAGCATTGAGGTAGACACAATGTATTGACTACTGTGAACAATGCTTCCACAAATACGAACAGGCACATATTTTTATGCGCAGAAATTTTACCACTGTTTGAGTTTTACCAATGAAATTTTGATTGCCTTGAATCTGTAGACTGCATTGTCTACTTCAGATATTTAAAAAGTCATTGTTTGAACTTTTAAACATAGAGGCGTGAAGTCGCTCCTACCTGAGGTGATATGGGCCTCTGATGGATACTTGTGAGAGACAGAGTGAGTTTTCTTCAGGTATTTGGCTTCTGAGAGGCTTTCCTTTCTTCAGTAGATGTTCCTCATGTACATTCTGGCAACACCACAAGGAACCAATGGGCTTTAAAAGGAGCACAGCATATTGTAAGGAATCCCTTCATTGTAGGGGAAAGAAGAATAATAAAGGGATGGTTCTGTACAAAAAAATAAAAGTAAAAATAAACCAACCAAACAAACAAAATGCCAAACAAACAAACAAACAAAAAACCATTACATACATGCATAAAATTCTCAAACAACAAAAAGAAAAGAAGTACTATGCATGCTATAACTTTTCATTCTGTTTCTCTTCAATTTATTTTATTAATGGTTCATAGATTTCAGGGTATAGGACTTTTCTCTCTTTTAAACCTTTTAAAGTATTTGAAATTAAACCAAAACAAATTGATTTTTTAAAACTTAATTTTTTTCAGATAGTTCACTGATAAACTGAGAAATACTGATAACTTTTGCTCAAGAATTTGGTAATCTATAAATTTCTTGAATAATTGGCTATATTGAATCTCATCTAAAAACAGAGTCAATTACATTCCTTTTCAGTTTGGAAGGCTAGAACACACTATGCTGAACAGAATGTAAGAGGAGAAATCCATGTATTAATCATAATCTTAGAAAAACTCAACTTCCCACCACTGATACTACCTTGAGTTTACCATAGGAAATCTTTGTCACAGGTGACTTTCTACTCCAAATTTGCTGACAGTATCTTATGAAAAGATATTTTATTTTCTCAAATACAATTTTATATCTATTTTGATAACTGTGTGGTTTTGTCATTCATGTACTGAATGGGATAATTCTCTATTTATTAATTTTCATACATTGAGTTAACTGATTCATATATATATATATGTATATATATATATATATGAGCCTATTAGGACTATTTGGTATTAAATATTTTAATTATAATTTGCCTGTTGGATTTATATTTGGAATTGACTATTGCTAAACTGATATATATATATATATATATTATATATATATATATTCTAAAAGTATTAAGTTATTTTTTTGAAATATTAGCTTTATATAGTTAGATGCAATGATGTTGAGTACATATATTTTCCAAGTTGTACCTGCTTGATAAGTTGACTCTTTTATATAATGATGCTCTTTATTTTCTTTTGTTTCTTTCTTCTTTTGACTAGTGTAAGTATTGGCAATTCATGTGACACATTGCTTTCATCGCAACTATTGGTTGAGTGTGTCTTTTTTTGCCACAACTCTCTGGACAAGAACACAGAAAAATCTTCACTTTACTCAGCTCCTTGGACACTTGACACATTTTAGTATTTTTATTTACACCGATGTGAATGCAGTTGCCCATGGAACTACAATTGTAGGCATTTGAAAGCTGTCTTACATGGGTGCTAGGAGACCAACTAAGGTTATCTTTAAGAGTAGTCTACCCTCTTCCTCACTGAGCAAAGTCTCTTCTTGCACATTTGACATTTGTTTTTTCACTCCTTACATTTTTTATATTGTATATCTCTTTAGAAATAAAATATATCATTTTTAAAAAAGTGGTCTTACAAACATAAAATACTATATAGCAAACTTAACCAGATCCACAGTCTACACATCACAGTAAACTTTTATGCAGTTAGAAAAGCCACTTCAAAGCGTGGCACTTCTCATTGGATTTACACTTTCATTATCAAATATAAATTTTTATTCATGTAAACAATTCAGAGGGAATGTGAGGCAATGGGATTTGTGCAGGCTCTAAGATGTGGCTGTGCGAGATACTTTTGCCTTCTTGTTCCAATGCAAACGGAAACAACTCAAGAGGGGAAAGACTTACTCTAGAACAGTTCTATGTGTTTCAGTCCACCACAGCAGGGAAGGCATGACAAAACTGCTTAGTTCACTGCATTCAGAATGTATGACCGAGGCCATTCACATTGCAGTGGAGCACAAGGCATAAATCAGGACAAGAACCAACACATGATTGAATCCACCACAATTGTTGTGTGGCAAGAGTTTTCCTTGAGAGAGGCAACACATGTCTACTCAGCTCTGATAGAGGACCCATGACAGACCAAGTTCAGATACCACCAAATTCCAATTCACTTTATTGGGGTTACTTACAAGACTATGGGTGAATGATTATATCCAGAAGTAGAAATGACTCACAGCCAGCTGCAACACCAAAGCCTACTCCATCTTAGGTAATAGCTCACAAAAGCCAGGAACCTCGAATTTACTACACAGCTTGCTGGAAGCTTAAAAGGTTTGACAGTGTCCTTTCCAAGTAACTCAGTTGAAGGTTTTCTGGGAAGCTGGCTGATTTCTGCTTCTTCAAGGCAACTGATCTGTTCTGAGCATCATCTTTGCAGTCGTCTAAGACTGACACTCAATAGTTTTTATTGTTTACTCTTAAGAGAGAAGAACCTACTGAATCTGGTCAGTTTTGTGGATTTCATGAAACGATTCTGAGTTGCTTACCTTCTGGTTTAAGGAGCTTTCCCTGCAGAAATGAATGGTTTGCTGTCAGAGAAACTGTTCCACACAGAGACCTATTTCTATGCTAAGGCCTTGCCTTCTAAAGATTCAGCAGCCTTTCAGAATAGTGTTCCTAGTTAGAAAGCAAGAATTCAAAACACAAACCTGTGGGAGATTCTTCAGATTTGAACCACAGCAAGTATGGAAGCTCTATCTGGAGGTAATGTCATGAGATTTGGAGTGTTGTAGGCCAGCTGACATTTCTCTTTATTAAGGGAAGTCTAGAGTTATTGATTTTAAAACAAGTCTCAATTCTGTTACCTTTCTTTTCCCAACATGCAGGGCATTTCTGTCTACACTATTGTGTCTGAAGATAAACGAAAGGTGCCTCAGGTAATATAATCTGTCTTCCCTACCCTTTTCAATGTGCCTTTTCTTATTTCTGTGTGATGTGTAGATGGTGTAACCTCTCACCTGTTTTGTTTAGTTCTTATGAAGGTATTTCATGCCTGGATAGTTGTCTCAATTGATATTTCTGCAGAAGGACATACTCTGGACAGTTCTATTCGGTTGTCTTGGTGACATGCTTCTTGGTAATAGCACATTTTCTAATGCAAGTTGACTTCTGGCCTATATAGGAAAAGTAGTGCAGATTATAATGCTAAAAATTAATGACTGAAGAACTAGACTCTACATTTTTATTTTGATACAAAGAGTTATAGTTTAGTAATGATTTCTAATGAAATAAAAAAACAGAGTTTCTGACAGTTGAGAAGGGCTTAGAAATGGTTTCTAGTTACAGATATTGTTGTCATAAATAAATGCGACATTATAGAGACTTATTGCTAGTTTCTTAAACTAGTTTATTAAATAGTCTTAATTACAGCCTGTAAACAAGGACTAAAAAGGTATTGGGAGTGATAGCAATGGGAGTGTAGACCCTATGATATATCAAATGGCTTCCAAACAGAAGTGGTGCTTTTAAAGCTGTGGTGAGACGACCTGATGTTATAAGTATATACAGATTTTGGTAATCCTTGGAATTCCTGTTCTACTTCAGAAAGAATTGTAATTGAACATGTCTAAGAGAAAAAAATTCCCATATTTAGCATTTAGAATTGAGGATAGAGAGATGAGGAGAAATATAAACATATCATACAATTCAGGAAGAAATAAGACAAGAATGAAAGTTGATTCTTCTTTACTTTGAACACAGAAGTAATAGAGATTGAGCACAGGACCAATGATGTACAAAGGTAATAGTCATTGTGTTATATTTTGAAACAAGTAACAAAGACCCACAAAATTGTTCAGTAGCCTAGAATATAGTAACAGACAAGTGCATGTGTATATGAATTTACATGCAACTTTTAAGGTGATTATTTATTTTACATGTATGGATGTTTTGTCTGATTGTATGTCCTACCACGTGAGTGCTCATATCCGTGAAGCCAGAAGATTCTGTAGACCTTAAGTTAAGGATGTTTGTGAATCACCATTTGAGCACCCAGAAGAGCTGTCAGTGCTCTAAATCACAGAACCAAGAGTCAAAGCCCCCTCACACTAGCTGAAGATGACAGAGTCAAACAGTGAAAGGCATAAAACTCACTTGAGTAAGGTGAGTGTTTTATAAAACACCCCTTTTCATTAATGAATATGTAAAATCATACAATGAACTTATAATATCTTGACCTATGACATAATAAAGTATTTAATGGCCCTCATACTATTTTTCATGTACTTGAAGATTCCAAAGCATTATATTTCATTTCTTTGATATATTATTTTTATATTATAATTAATAGGGACTATTAGAAAGTTTTGTGATTGGGAATAAGAACAAGACTGAGAAATGTCCAGAGACCAATTGATACTACATATTTGTACAATACACATTCTCAGACTTAGAGTTATAATTTTATATTCTACTCATTTTCAATTTGATTGTTGCAACACCAACAAACGTTTATTTGGGATTCAAGAGTTAAATAGGCACATTCAATTTTTTACTCTATTTCCTAATGCAGATCCTACTTAATGACAATAATGAACTGAAACTACTTATAGTTGTCAGAAATTGGGATTAAGCAAAGATCATGAATTCATATTTAATTGAAAAAGGGGGGGTTCAGTCAGAGAAATATCTGTGGAGCCAAGGCTGTGTGGAAAAAGCAGTTTATCTGCTCATGTGTGTATGATCCCAGTTGCAAGTTTAACCCTTTGTTGCCAGTGTTTTCAGAACAACTCATTTCCAGTGCAAATAAACTCAAATATAAGCTATCAGTGAAATGCAAAAGTATTTCATTAGATTAGAATTTTTATCTTCCGTTTTGCTGAAGTGACAAGCCTGTGATGTGTATTAAAGGAAATGAAAATCCCTCCACAGAAGCCAGCCAAAAAGACTCTGCTTTCAAGTGTACTCATTGGGATCCAATTTCTATTATGTTTCTGCTCTAACATTAAATTTGTGCTTCATCTTATTAAGTTCATTTACATCAGAGTGAAAGTCAGTGTAATAATAGAATAAATTATTTTGAAATTAATGTTAAAATACTAAAGACTCCAAGGCAGCTTTGATGATTAAAGTTGATTATAATGGCTAAATGTTGACAATATAATATATTCTCCAATTATTTCTCTGAATATTACAGCTCATGATACATTTCTTCAACTTCCTTTGTTATTCCTTGCATTCAAAAAGGCATCAATGAATATAAATATATATATATATATATATATCAAAATTAAAGTAGGACAATCGAAAATATAGTAGCACTAAAATGTAAATAATATGGAAAGCTAAATAATATAGAAAATCAGAAATCAATGCTCTGCTTTTATTTCTGTTAAGATGTATTGAAGATGGGCCATGGCTGCCATGAATACAAAAAGGCAGGGTGCTCTCAGTCTTTCTCTGTCTCTCTGTTCATCCAGACCCAATCTTACAATCTCCTCTTTAGTATTTCACCAAAGCAACAGCTGCAGTCTTCTCCCCTTTCCCACCCACATCTCCTATGGATCCCCAGACTATTCCCTCCTTTCCCCTCTGGCTGTGACTCTAGTTCCAACAGGCACCCCACATAACACAAAAGCCATCCTACCTAGGGCAATAAGAAGACTGAAGGCAGATTTACAAGGAGGCACATTTACAACTCTCCTAAGGAGGACTCAAGTTACCCTGTCCTGTTCCCAGAACTGTGGCTAAAAATCTGGTGTGAGCTTCCTTTCTGCTCTGATCCATCCCCAGTGGATCACAAAGACCTTCTCCTTCAACCTTCCTTCCTCCAACTCAACTACTCAGCTTCCAATAACAGAAAGCATTCCCTGTGAACATACATGCCAAACAGTCTAGGAAAACAGGCAACAGGCAGCCACCACAACTCTGAGAATCCAGAAAGGAAAGAGGAAACAAGGACAAAACAATAATCAGCCAATAAAGACAAAGCCAAAAATCAGCATCTAGAACTTTCATCATTCCAAACCCAGATGCCAAAACATCAGCATAAAAACAGAATCAATAGTACCCATGGCAACAGTGGCAACTAGAAAGAACTCAGCTATCCTACAACAGCAGGCTGTGGATATATTCACATAGTTGAAGTCTAAGAAAAAGACCTTAAAACAACCTTTATACATATGAGAGAGATACTTAAAGAGGAAATGAATAAATCCATTAAGGAAGTCCAAGAAAATGTAAACAGTGTAAGAAAATAAATAAAACTACCCAAGACCTAAAATTGGAAACACAGGCAATAAAGAAAACACAAACTGATGGAATTTTGGAAATGAAGAATTTAGGAACTCAAAGAGGCACTACTGAGGCAAACTTCACAAACAATAAACAAGACGTGGAAGGGAGAATCTCAGTTCCTGAAAGTATGATGGTAGAAATGGATACAGTGGTCAAAGAAAGTATAACATCTTAAAAAACTCCTAATACTAATCATCCAGAAAATCTAGCACATTGTAAAAGGACCAAACTTAAAATAATAGGTATAAAGGAAGGAGAAGAAACCCAAATCAAAGGGCCAGAAAATGTCTTCAACAAAATAATGGAAGAAAAATTTCCTAACCTAAAGAAGATACCTATAAAGTTTCAGGAAGCACACAGAGCACCAAATAGATTGGACCAGAAAAGAAAGTCCCCTCACTCCAGAATAATCAAAACACTAAATATACAAAAAAAGAAAGATTGTTAAAAGTTGCAAGGGGAGAAAACTAAGTGACATATAATGACTGAACAGTAAAAAGTATACCTGACTTCTCAATAGAGACCCTAAAAGCCAGAAGAGCCTGGAAAGATAGACTATATACTAAGAAACCACAGATGAGAGCCCAAATTACTATAACCAGCAAAACTTCAAATCACCATATAGGAAGAAAACAGAATATGCCATGATAAAATAAAATTTAAAAAAAATCTACCTATAAAGCCAGCCCTACAGAATGGGCTAGAATGAAAACTCCAACTTAAGGAGGTGAATTATGCACAGGAAACATAGGAAGCAAATAATTTTACAGCAACCAAATCAAAAGAAATGAAGCACACACACATGCATACTCACATACAAACACACACACTCATGCACACACACAAACATACGTAAACTACCACCATCACAACCAAGAACAACAAAATAGAATAAATAAATAATCATTAGTCTTTGAACCCTCTTAATATTAATGCTCCCAAAAGACACAGGCTAACATACTGGATATAAAAACAGGATCCACTCTTCTGCTTTACCCGTAAACTAAAAGGATAGATATTACTTTAGGGTGAAGGGACTGAAAATATCTTCTCAAGCAAATATACAGCAAGCTGGTATAGCCAGTTTAATGTGTAATAAAACAGTCTTCAAACTGAAAACTAATCAAAGTGATAGGGATGAAAACTGCATCCTTATCAAAGGAAAAATCCACTAAAATGACATTTCAATTCATGATATTTATGCCCCAGAGACCTAAGTACATAGGTTTGTAAAAGAATCACTGCTATGGGTTAAATCACATATTGACCCTCACACACAGGTAATGGGGAACTTTAGTACCCCACCCTCACCAATGGACAGGCCATCCACACAAAATCTAAACAAACAAAAAAATACTGGAACTAACAGATATTATAAACAAAATGGACCTAACAAGTGTTTATGGAAGATTTTAACAAAACACCAAAGAATATAAGTTCTAGTCTGCACTTCATGCAATTTTTCTCCAAAATTAATCACATACTTTGGGACAAAGCAAGTCTGAATAAAAAGAAAATATTGAACTAACCCCTGATTAAATCTGGGTTTCAACAACAACAGAAACCATAAAACATCTAAAACTCAGGGAAACTGAACAACTCTCTAATCTATGATCACTGTGTCAGACAGAAATAAAGAAATTAAAGACTTTTTAGAATTCAAGAAAATGAATATACTAAATGTATGGAACACAGGAAAACTGGTATTAAGAGGAAAGCATTGTACTAAGTGCCTACATACAAAACTTTGAATGATCTCAGACTAGCAGTTTAACAAGACCCCTGAAAGCTCTAGAACAACAAAAAGTATTCATATATAAGAGAAGTGGATTGGAAGCTGAAATGAACCCAATTAACCTTTGTTGCCAGAGGTCTCTAAACTCTTCCCAAGCGAAAATACAACCTCAATAAACTTAAAAACAAAACAAAATAAAAGAGAAGGGGAGGGCAAAAATGATCAAATTGAGACCGAAATCAATAAAACAAAGAGAACAAAGCAAAGAGTCAATGAAATGGTTGTGTCTTTGAGAAAAGCAACATGACAGACAAATCCTTATACAAACTATCTAAAAGACCCAGAAAGAGTATCCAAATTAATAAAATCAGAAATAAAAAAGAAGACATAACCACAAATACCAAGAAAATCCAAAAAATCACAACATCCTTTAAAAACATATGTACCACCAAATTGGAAAACCTAAAGGAAATGGTGAATTTCTCCATATGTACAACTTAACAAAGTTAAATCAAAACCAGATAAACAATTTGAATAAATTAATATACACCAGTGAAATAGAAGCCATCAATAAAAGTCTCCTAATCAAAAGAGAACAGAGCTCTTTAATCCATAATTCTACTAGACATTCAAAGAGAAGATAATGCCAAATCTCTTTAAGTAATCAACAAAATAGAGACAGACGAAACATAGCCAAGTTCATTTCATGAGACCACAATTATCCAGACACCTAAACTACATAAAGACTCTACAAAGAAAGAGAATTATAGCACAATTTTCCTCATGAACACACACACACACACACACACACACACACATATATATATATATGGATATATATGTATATATATATATGTATATATATATGTATATATATATATATCCAACAAAATATTTGAAACCTAAATCCAATCCAAGAACACATCAAAAAGGCCATGCACCACTATCCAGTAGGCTTTATCCCAGAAAAGCAAGGATGATTCAATACATAGAAATCTGTAAATGTAATCTACCATGTAAATAAATTGAAACAAACAAACAAAAAAGGACCAAAAACAAAGAAGCAAACAAAAGCAGAATCAGAGGTAGAAAAAGTCTTTTAAAAAAATCCAACAATGCTTCAGAAAAAATGTCCTGGAGATATAAGGGACATGGAAACATAGTAAAGCACACCTATAGCAAATATCAAATTAAATGAAGAGAAATTCAAAACAATGCCACTAAGATCAGGAACAAGGAAAGGTTGTCCATCTTTCCATATATATTATATTGTACTGGTCTAGGGCAATATGAAAACTAAAGGAGATCAAGGGGATACAACTGGAAAAGAAAGAAGTCATAGGATCATTATTGTAGATGATATGATAGTGTAGGTAAATGACTCTAAATATCCCACCAGGAAACTTCTGTACATGATAAACACTTTTAGTAAAATAGCTATACAAAAAATTAGCTAAAACATCAGTAGTCTTTCTATATACTAATTACAAACAGAATGAGAAAGAAATATGGGAAATAATACCTTTAACAATAGCCTTGGTTAATATAAAGTATCTTGGGGTAATTCTAACCAGTGAAGTGAATGTCTGTACTATAAAAAACTTCAAGTCTCTGAAAAAAAATTTAAGAATATATCAAAAGATGAAATGGTTTCCCATGCTCATGGATTGTAGTATAAACACAATAAAAATGTCTATACCACCAAAAGCAATATACAGATTCAATGCATTCTCCATCAAAATTCAAACACAATTCTTTATAGCCCCTGAAAGGACAATACTCAATTTCATATGAAAAACAAAAGTCAATCTGAACTAAAAGCCAATACAATTCTGAACAATAAAAGAAATGGGAGATGTATCACCCATCATCCCTGATTTCAAGTTATTCTACAGAGCTATAGTAATAAATATAGCACAGTATTGGCATAAAGAAATTGATCAGTAGAATGGACTGATTAAACACACATGAATCCCCACAACTATGAAGACCTGAACTTTTTTCTTTTTAAATCTTTTTAGGATTTATTTATTTTATGTATGTGAGTACACTGTAGCTGTCTTCAGACACACCAGAAGAGGGCATCAGATCTCACTCATTACAGATGGCTGTGAGCCACCATGTGGTGGCTGGGAATTGAACTCAGGACCTCTGGAAGAGCAGTCAGTGCTCTTAACCACTTAACATCGCTCCAGCTCCAGGACCTGAACTTTTTTATAAAGAAACTAAATACACACATGCTTGCGCGTGTACACACACACACACACACACACACACACACACACACACACACACACACACACACGAGAGAGAGAGAGAGAGAGAGAGAGAGAGAGAGAGAGAGAGAGAGAGAGAAGCATCTTCAAAAAATGGTTATCATCAAATTAGATATCTGCATGTAGAAGAATGCAAATAGATCCATATTTACCAACCTTCACAAAACTCAAGTCTAAGTGGACCAAAGAGTTCAACATAAAATTAGATACACTGAGTCTGATTAAGAAGAAATTAGAGAATAGCTTTGAATGCACTGGCACAAGAAACAACATTCTGAATAGAACATCGATTATCCAGGCACTAAGATCAGCAACTAATAAATGGGATGTCGTGAAATTAAAAAACCATATGACAAAGGAGAGTGTAAATAGGACAAAAAACCCAGTCAGCCTACACAAATTCTATACCCAGTTGAAGTATAATATCCAAAATATATAAAGGACTCAAAAAACTAAGTACTAAAAAAATCCAGAGTAGGGTTGAGAAATTGTAGTCCAGTGTAAAATAATATTAACAAGCAAACAAACAAACAAACAAAGAGATGGATGGATGGATAAATAGATAGACAGACAGATAAAATGGGGGAACATATTTAAACAGAGAAATTCTTAACAGATGAATTGCATAAACCTAAGAATCATTTAAAGAAATGTTCAACACCCTTAGCTATTAGGGAAATACAAATCAAAACTACTATGAGATTCCATCTTATATCAATCCGAATGGCTATGATCAATAATGTAAGTGAAAGGCTATGCTGGTGAGGCGTAGAGCAAAGGGAACACTGTTCTATTGCTGGTGGAAGTAAAATTTCAGCCACTATGGAAAGCAATATGGCTATTTCTCAGAAAAAAGGGAATCAATCTATCTCAAAACCCAGTTGTATCACTCTTGGGCGTATATCCAAAGAATGTGTCATCCTACTACAAGTGTACTTGCACAAATATATTCATTTTGGCTTTATTCATAACAGCCAAAAACTATGAGTAATCTATATTTCCATTAGCAGGAGAATGAAAAAAGAAAGGGTGGAACATTTACACGATGGTGTATTACTCAGTTGTTAAAAAAAAGATGTTATAACATTTGCACACAAATGCGTGAAATGACAAAATACTATCCTGATTGAAATAACTCAGATCTGGAAAGGTAAATATGGTACATATCTGCTTATAAGGGGGTGTTTGTAGCAAGGACCTTCTGTTAAGGAATAAAGATTTCAGGGGACCAATCATTGTGTGAGGCATAGGGAGGACGTTGAGGTTGTGGGGGAGAGGAGGAGAAAATAGAGTACAGAGCGAAAGAGGAGGAAGACAGAAGAAGAGAAGGATGACCCAGATCCATGTGGCTTTAAATAGCCACAGGTAGTTATGAAAATCTTATAAGGGATGGATCATTACAGGACAATTTGTTTTATCTAGGTGGGCAGTTTATATCAATACCAATTGGCTCTGAGTTTATTGAGTGGAATGTTTTGTGGGGTGAGAATTTACTGATATAAATCTGATTGATAAATTACAAGCCTGAAGAGTTTTGATTTTACTGGGTTACTGGGAAATGTGACAACTAACCGGGAAAGTGGCAGTCATTACATGGGGCGGGCATGGCAATGACCCGCCATGGGAACTTAGTGAGTAAACTAGAAAGATTTCAGAACCACCAGGTTGGAGAAGACAGTTGTAGTGTGGGAAGATGATGCATTTTTTTTATTATTTATCACTACAGGTATTAGGCATTAACTAAATGATAACTAAGTTGCAATCTATAGACCAGGAGAAGTTGATCTACAGAGGTGCAAAGAGAAGGGGTGTAGCCGGGGTACAGTGATCTCACAGAAAGTGGCAGATATAACAGGTTTTATGGGTAGACTGCAAAAACAGGAATGAGGGCAAGTGAATCGGGTTGTGGAGAGATGTCTGGAATTTGAGGTGGGGCATTTCAAAGGTGCTGTGGAAACCTAATGCAATGGATACTTCTTGGAATCTGTGAAGGTGACCCTAATGAAGGCTCCTAGTAATGGGAGATACAGAGACTCAACCTCCTATCTCTTTTAGCCAGGGTGGGGAGTTGGTCACATTTAGTATGAGTGATTCTAGTAATGGGACTTGGTTACATTTGTTATGAGTGTTGGCAAAGGCTTGTCCCATGGAAATCTCCTAACAACCGAAGCTGTTGCTAAGACAAAGAGTTGCTCTCTGCAAACTGACAGCAGGGTACCATTGCTCAGACCAACACCCACACAACTCATTGAACATGAATTCCAGCTGCTGTCTATATGGAGCTGTCACTCATACATTCCAGTCTCTTTGGTTCAGAAAGGTACTTTGTAAATTTTGGGAAAAAAATGTGGGCACCAAACCAGCCACTAAGAACTTGACACCATTGTGGCAAGTAGCCAGCCAAAACCTGAATTGATCTGAAGCCTACTCCATGAGGAAGAATTAATACCTGACAATGCTTGGGCAACCAAGAACCAGAGACTAGACAGTTCAGGGACCTCACTTAAAATCAACACTACTGGTCTTAAGCAAGCAAGCAAACAAACAAACAAATAAATTAGTGACTTTTCCATTTATAATTGAAGAGAGTTCCTCAGGAAGTAAGAGGGAACAGAAGCAGACACCCATAGTCAGACCCAAGTCTTTTATCTTGTCATTATTGTTTGTTTATTTTTCAGAACCCTTTTCTTTTCTAGTGAAAGAAAGAAAGGGAATAGAGCCAGAGGTCAAGGTAGAAAGGGAAGAACTGGGAAGAGTAGATGGAGGGGAATATATAATCAGGATATACTATACAGGAGAGGAATCTATCTTCAAAAAAAGTTATATTATATGGAGAGTGAGTCTAAATTGGAAGTTTCCATTAAGTCCTTCCCCTCTGAGCCCAGAAAGTCATACCTAAGATGAAACAGAAATATTAAAGAGCCTGAGGAAATAGAAAATACCAGGGACCAGGAGAACATATCCCATTGAATCAATTAAGCAAGGTACATATGAGCTCACATACACTGAAGTAGCAAGCATAGTCTTGCATAGTCGGCACAAGGTCCTCTGAATAGTTATTATAGTACGATAACTTAGTATTGTACTACAGCTTAGTATTTCTATGGAACTTCTGAAAGTGAGAAGGAGTCGCTTGACTTTTGTGTCTGTTCTCAGAACTTGTTTTTTTCCTGTTAGGTTGCCATGTCCAATTCAGTATGATAACTTTTTCCTCTATCTTTTTTTTATCTTGTCATGTTTGTTATTTCTCAGAACCCTTTTCTTTTCTAGTGAAAGAGAGAAAGGGAATAGAACCAGAGGGCAGGGGAGAAAGGGAGGAACTGGCAAGAGTAGATGGAGGAGAATATATAATCAGGATATAATGTACAGGAGAGGAATCTATCTTCAAAAAAAGATATATTGAAGAATAAATATATAAATCGGAAAGCAGTAAAAATAATCCACTCTAAGATAATTTTATAGAGATATCTAAATATATCCATTCATAGGTTTGGAATTCTTGAACTATCATCTCAATTGTGGGGGCCATGATGTATGATAGGGAAAGTGTATGTGCGCTGGATAGAAGACTCAGTGGTTAACAGCACTTTTTTTTTGCAGAGGAGCCAAGTTGGGTCATCAGTACTCACATGGTCCCTCAAATCATTCATAACTTCGGGGGTATAAGTCATTCTTTTTCTTTCCTCTGTAGAAACAAGACCCTCAAATAAAGCACATCTATAGATGCTGGCAAACACTTATAAACACAAAATAAAAATAAACAAATCTTTATAAAAACAGACAGCAAACATTCCACTCACCTTTGATGTGATTACTACAGAGAATAAAAGTTTGCATTTTAAAACATCAGTATAGAATATGAGAGTGTGACTATTGTACTTGTTTTCACATGCATTCTCCTTTCTCTGAAAGCAAATGAAACAAACCAATAACCTTTCAATTTTAAATCAGTCACCAGGGTCCTCAATATTGGATGTTGTAATAAGAGTATTTATCAAGCATTCTTATATGTAATGGAATCCGATGCTGAAAAAGGAAGCCAACAAATTAACACTGATTCTCTATTCATGTACACATGCAGCAAGCACCTTGCTATTTTGCAAACAGTGTGTGGTATCCTGGAAATAGAGTAATGAGTGAGACTGTACTCTGTCTCGTTTGATCAAACAGACTCAAAAAGAACTACTGATAATACCATCGGCCAAGTCCTGCATAGATGCAGAAGGGATGTCATGACACAGTTCCCAATCCTGGAGCAAAGCTTTCAGGGTATGTGCCCACATGAGTGTTGACAGCATAAGGCTGGTTTGTATAATAATGTATATATTTCACTTTATGGTCCTTCTTTGGGAAATATTCTTCCTACCAAGTGTTGTGGTTTGCCCTGGAGTTATCTATATTTTGATGCTAATTCCACTGCCTCAAGGACAGCTGCCTAGTCATGTACTCAGGAATCAGGTGACTTCACCAGAACCTCACCATTGAATTTGTAAAGTACACGTGAGGGGCAGGTACAAGATAGAAGGAGGCCTGTCATTGGAGGAGAAGGAAAGATGGGCGGGAGAGAAGTTTGAAGGAGGAGGGGAGAGAAGAGGAGAGAGGAGGAGAAAAGGGCTGAGAAGCCGTAGCAGGACAAGATGGCAGGTGATGTTAAGATTCTGCTCTGTGTATTTACAGGTTGCTATTAATGTTCTCAAGGGATGGATAGTACTGGGCTTTGTATGTTTAAGTGGGCAATTATATCTTACCAATTGGATCTAAGATTATTGTGTTGTGTGTTCTTTTATGTGTAGATTTAAGTAATGGGATTTAAGTGTGGGATGACTGGTCTGGGCCGCCAGGGAGTTGGGAATGTTTCCACCAAGATATCTAGCAGATATCTTGTGGCACTGAGGTGCAGACCAAGTAGGGTAAAAGACAGCATTACTCTTTTTATTTTTATATTTTTACAACAACAACCAAGTTATTGGAAAATGTTCTCCTTGCCAAGGTTAATGACTCCATGATAGACACACATGAAGACCAGGAGAAGAGGAATGTGGCTAATGTTTATCAGCAAGGTGGTGAACACTACCACCTTCTGAACAGCTCTTAAGGCTGTAGGAAAGAACTCTGAAGATACCAGTTCAAGAATATATAAACAGGATTTCTCAACTATACCAAATATAAAGATGCAACAGGAACTGTATGAGAGACCTCATGATCCCAAAGGAACAGAGACAGATGCACTAATGAGTAGGTAAAAGGGAAAAGAATAGTTTAAAAAAACCATAAAAAAAAAAACCAAAAAAAAAAAACAAGGCTCATGGTTCAGAAGGAACATCAGAAAGTGAGGGAGTGGTAATCTCTGAACAGGAAACCCCTTCCCCGAAGCTCAACTTATTGTTTGTGCTTACAAAGAAGACAGATTTCACAGTTCAAGGCAAGTCTGGTACAGAGTCAATTTAGATCCAGGTGTGGTGGAAATGGTGATCTCAGTATGGGATACCACACAGCTAGTTTGTTGTCTGTGTTTAGAAAGGCAAGCAGATCTCTGTATTCATTTGCTATGTTTAAAAAAAAAAGAAAGAACTGAGCCAAGATTTGATTTTCTAGCTAAGACATTTCTTGAGATGAGTTCAGTAGACAGGGAAGCAACAGACAGTGTAAGGGTGGTGTTTAGAGAGCAAGAGGAAGGCACATACATGGTACTGGGATAGATTGGCTCAAATATAGGCATGTAAATACAGGCATGCAGTTTTGCTTCAATACCCGTTCACAAATGCTTTCGCCTAGAAAAGAGCATTACAACTAGAGTTGGATCTAAGAAGTGACAACCCACTCTGTGGAAATGACAAGGAATCAAGGATTCTTCTCTCCTGCTAGAGGAATGATGTAACTTGGCCAGACTTAGATTTGTAAGACCCTGGAGTGATGATAAAAAAATGAAGGATAAGACAGACCACATGAGCTTGAGTGGGATTGAGCAGGTTTGTTTCATCCACTTGAATTTTAAAATTTTAACCATGGGATCCTTTACAAATGTCACTAAGTCAGTCTTTCCAGTCTCAAAACCGTGTAAACTTTTCTTTGTAGATGAACGACATGCATCCTTCTCCATCATCAATTCCTCCTTAACGTCCATCCATCCTCCAGTGAACTTAGCGCACTGGCTCTGCAAATTAGTGCGGGATCAGATAGGTCTTCTAGACCAATCAGATGAGTGTAAAGAGGATAGAGGGAGGAAGGTTGGTCTGGAGACAAGGGAAGCTGCCTGGATTAATGAGGTAAGAAAGAAACAGAGAGAGCCAAGGATTTAATGGGAGCTAATGGATCCTGGGCTCTTCCTGCTTCGAGCAACACTTTATTTTTTTACCGAGTGCCAGTCCGGATTACTCACCCTGTTAGCAGGCACCCTGCAGCTCTGGGGAGTTTAATCTTCACAAGACGAATTAATGCACATCTATCTGGCTGGAAATCACCGTCTGTCCTCTCCTAGAGTGACTTCAGCAGCGTGGGTGGGAATTGTGTCGACACATGGTAGTTTATTTGTGTGGAAAATACTTTACTGGAGCTGACAGAGCAAGTTTGGTGTAGAGGTTTTCTTTTCAGGCGGCTTTGCTCTGAGAAAGCATGTGTAAATCAGTTAATAGCCTCCGAGTTTCTTGCAGAAATGGAAAATGCACTGAGAATGGAATTGTTCACAGGGAAAAGGAGGAGTCAAATGTATTCTGAACTGTAAACACTTGCTCTGTGTGATTCTATTTAACTTCCTGATAACAAAACGCAGTATACAAAGTTTCCTATCACCCTAAACTGCACTGTACTGTCAAACAATTTGAAATGTCTATCTCCCTGAACCCCAGAGAATTCTGACTAGCATTTCCACTGATCAGATCCATAGGCATTTTATGTGTGTGCATACACTCTGCACATCTCTCCAGGGTTTCCTCTGCCCCTGTTGAACCTCAATATCATCTTGATAATGATGTTATAAGCTCCTAGGCATAAACTATGGCAGTCTCATTTCAAGCCAGAGCTCTGGACCCCTGTTCACACACCTTTCTTGTCTACATTCTAGTCCAGCAAAGAATCTGTCTGGTAGGATACCACATGTTATAAAACTGGTAGGCTCCTCTCTTATTTCTATCTACTAAAACTTGATTTTATGATATTGTACCTCAGATAGACTATGTCAGACATTCTGCTACTAGTGAGACTTGAGATATGACATTAGTCTGAAGTGTACCTGGTTTTCAGGGACATCTTCAAAAATTTAGTCTATACTTATAAATTTGGGCAAAAGGAAAAGCCCCCAAACTCAAAGCCATAATATACTTTACTACTGAATCAATGTAACATTGCCTGTTACTCCTTAATAAGACCTGCAAATGTTCACTAAGCTACGAGGTGCTACCCCTGCCTGTTATCTGATCATCTGTTTGGTTGCCTATGATGTCTCTGGCCTCTTGAGGCTTCCTTTTGCCTCATTTCACCTGCTATACTTTCCCTTGCTTTGACTTTTGCTTTCTTTACCAGGATGTTATTTAAGCACTATCAAGGGTATCCTATAAAGAGAGGCTTGGTTCCTGTGGGCTCCTTCACTTCATACACTTTGATAAAGTGGATATTGTCACAGTCCAGTGCTGTTCTGGAGAAACCAATCCGAATGTAGCTGTAAAGATACATCCAGCCTTGTCTGTACAGATAGGGTCATCTTCAGTTCCAGAATTTCAGTTAGCTTGTGGCTTTCCGTTTTAGTGATAAAATGAGCCCAAACACTGCTAAGTAGAAGACTTCGAGCTACACAGCCCTCCTTCTGTCACACTGAGCTGTTCACAAGAGCTTGTCCTGAAAACTCTTGAACAAGCAGCAGTGTTCCTTCAAGAATCAGGAATCAAGCAAGAGGAATGCCAATGGCCCTATTTGGAACAACAGAATTCTAAGGCCTAATACAGGAGACTTAGTATAGTGAGACACTAATTTCTAAGGAAAAATGCAAGAGAAATAACAAACAAATCATTTTCCCAGATACAAGCTGTTCTAATATATGTATCAACACTTTTCCCTTCCTGACTATATAGGACTGCTTAGCCTGGAGCTCCTGATATAAACAAGGGTAGATCTGAAGTCAAAGGATTCCACAACTACTATAAAATATCACAAATAGGTTTTTATTTAATTTTGACAAATTTCATCATTTTATGATATGTGTGTTTACACTTACCTGCATACATATTTGTGTATCAAATCAGTGTATGTAATCTATAAAAATACCATGTGTGAAATATCTTTGGGCTAATATATAGTAATTTGACTTTAGTTTATCAAAGTAATTTTGGTCCCAGGGCAAAGAGAAAAATTTACCAACAGAACTAGTCAGGTTGTTAAATAAAATTCTGGACACTTTCTCCAAGGGGTCATGAGTCTACACTTTCTAATATTTTTTAACAAAATACATAAAATGAAATAGACTGGAAGTAAACGGAGTAACCGGCACATACGTTATGCTTGAGCTCAAATTCTGGCTCTCACATTACTATCTATGAAGCTTTAACCTGAAGCTCAAATCGCCAATAATAAACTGGTGATTTACTACCACTATTATAAAGTTTTTTTAGCATAGATTATAAAATCATAAAGAAATGTTGTCTAGTAAAGACTACTGCTACCCTTAACTGTACAACAGTCACATTTTACAATAAATTCTTTGTTTTTGCTAAATGTATTTCCAGATATATTAATGTCCAACTTATTAATGTATCAGGTTTAGATGATCATAATAGGTTGTTTGACAGAAAAAGTCCTGTTATCTTATTTAGGAAGATATAGAGACAGAAGAATGAGAGACGGGCTCTATTTTGCTACACGCCCTCTAATTACAATTAAAATGTCAAAAAATATTACAAAGAGTTCATATATTAACTTTAAAAGCAGATTACGGGACCTGGAGAGACTGTTAAAAGTACTTAATGATCCTGCAGAGGCCTCAGGCTCAATTTCCAGCAGCCATACTGTAGTTTAAAATGGTTTATGATTCTAGTTTCAGGGAACCTAATACCACTTTCTGAACTTGGCAAGTATGAAGCATAAACATGGTTCTCATACTTGCAAGTAAAGCACATGTTTGCATTAAAGTATAATAAATAATAAATTAAAACACATTCTGATCATAAGAAAGGTTATTTGCTCATGATTGTGTTGGATGGCCACAATTACAAATAGGTATTCTCTTAAATTCTAATTTGTGAAATAAATCCAAATTTTTACATAAGTAAACAGATATGTAAATGTATACTCCCTCTTGATACAGATGAATGTGGTGTTCTACATCATTTCATAAAATTGAGGGTGCACATTCTCATTGGGAGCTATCACTGCCCCTCTGAAATCCCGAGCTGTGCACGCCCCACACAGGGGGCATTGTACCAATACCTTGGGAGCTCCTCACTTGTGCAGAGTCTAACTATAAAAATTCTGATTTACAAGGTTTTCTGGTAAGATTTCAGGTCTGTTGGGCTATGGGACTAATGTGTGCATTATAGAGTATTCATTTTCTACTGCCAGATATCAGAGTGATAGCACAGAGAAGCACAAATTAAAGGTGTGAACTAGTTACAGATGACAATGTCAGGACAGGTGGAAAGCAAGATGGATGAGAGTACGTCCACAACAGACAAAAACCCGGGACCCCTGATCATTAGAGTGATGCCTTGAAATGATCCACAATTAGGCACTCAGAGTGTGAATTACCTTCTGAAAAACTACATCGAAGTTGTGCGACGATGGAAAGCCATAGATTTTTATGATGCTTTGCATTTGTAATCCTTTAGGTTTTATGATTATAATCTAATTTCATCATCTCTCACTCTCTTCCCTCCAAACCCTTTCATATTCTCCTTCTTGCTCTCTTTAGAAATCATGGCCTCTTTTCTCACTAATTGTTATTACGTGCAGATATGTATAGACATATATTTTTATTAAGTTAAACCTGTTCAATATTATAATGTTCCTTGTATATTTGATTTCAAGGTTGACTATTTTGTCTTGGATAACCAATTGGCAGCATACT
Source organism: Rattus rattus (assembly GCF_011064425.1). Lineage (NCBI taxonomy): Eukaryota > Metazoa > Chordata > Mammalia > Rodentia > Muridae > Rattus > Rattus rattus. Next base: position 18,361,778 of record NC_046166.1, on the reverse strand, counting down.
GACCCTGGGCAAGACTCTCCCAGACTCAGCATTCATTCGCGTTTAATTCTTGGTGTTGGTTGGGGCCTCATGGTCTTTTCCCTGTATGCTTTTGCTTGACTACAGCTATTGTCTTTGACGAAGTCATGTTTAGACAGTCATGTTGACTTTATGGGTGTAGCCTTTAAATTACTAGGAGATACAATCTCACACGACATGTCCTTATCTTCTGTCTCTTATAATTTTTCTTCCTTCTTTTCTACAAAGTTCTCTGAGCCTTACATGAAGAAGTGTTTTGTTGATGTATCCATTGAGACTGGGCTCTAAACCCTGCATTTTGATTAGCTGTGGCTTTCTATAAAGGTCTTGGTCTGTTACAAAGAGAAGTTTCTCTGATGAGGGTGAAAACTACACTCACTATGTGTATAAGGATTTTTATGAGCCAAAATGATGATTGTGCATTCATTAAATGCATATTTGAGAGTTGCTTTGGAATTTATAGCCTATTATGTTTATGTTTTATTCCCATCAACTACATTATTGAGGGAAATTAAACAGAGACAGAACAGAAACATGGAGGAAAAGGAAGAAAAAGAGGAAGACAATGAAGTTTGAGGACAACTGCCTAATGTGCACTATTGATTTGTGCATGGGAATTTGGTCTTTTGAACAGATTATGTTAATAGAATCCATGACAATGTAAGGACTCAATACACTTATGGTTTTTCTGCCCTAACAGTAGGAAGAATGCCTCATATTATTTTTTTCTTTCAGGTGATTGTGGCACAGATATGGTGAGGATAAACAGGAAAACTGAAGACAGACTCAGAAGTCTTATATTCTTTCAGGCTTCTACCCACCTCTGATAAAAATTGTAAAGAGCAGGACAAGGAATTGTGTGTCATGACAACTCCATCCCCATCAGAACTGATATTCATTATGACAGAAAGCTGAATAACAAGTTTGCTGTTGCAATATTTAAATACTCGTTAATCGCTCCCCTTCTCTTCTAAATTATCAAGGACAACCAGTTAAAGCATTAGCACCCGTAGGAGTGAGACACAGCATTGGTCTGTTCTGAGCAGATGGTAAATGGATAGAAGAGAGGGGATTTACGTCTCTGGACAGGAAGGACAGAATGATGTATGTGATTGTGGTATCGGAAATCAGCATCAAGTGAAAATAAAAGGCAATATAAGCATTAAGTGTCAGGGACTCAAGCCACATGAAAGTGAAAGAGAGGGGGCGTTGGTGGGTGGGGCAAGACAGGTAGAACTAGGAGTATGCTTGAAAAGTGTCTAACAGGAATGGTTAGTTGCAGGACCCACGGTGCAATTCTCTGAGAGAAATAAATGAAAAGGTGAAACCAACAACCACCACAAAAACAAACAAGGAAAAGGCAAACTATGGAAAGATTCGATTTTAGAGAAACAGAAAATGTTGTGCTTGAAAAGTCACGTGGTGTGACTTAATGTGTTAAGAAATACAAGAACTGTTGAAGAGATGAGAGTACAATGGGGCCCTGCAAACTTGAGGGGCAACTACTTGGTGCTAGGATAGGACCTGAGGGGTTCAACCATTAGCAAGAGGATGGATGTAAAGGCCAGCAGACCAAGATAATCCTCTACCTACCTGTCTGTACTTAAGTGCCTAACCTTTAAGCTCCATCCTTCTGATAGGGTCTCAGACAGGAAGTTGGATATGGGTGCCTGGACACAGTGATTTTACCCATTACACACTACCCATTGAAGTGTATAAAATTTTTATCTGGGAATAATATTGTCAGCTTTAAGTAACTCTTTAAATGTATTCCTTCTAGAAGGTACCTTTCCAAGGAACCAGGCACTGTCAACATATGTTTCAGAAAGAAATAGAAAAGAAACATGTGGGAATTCTCCAGCTTGAGAATTCTGCCCCTCCTACAGATGAAAAACTGTTACAAGTCTGACAGATGTGACAGCTTCCCAGGCATCACATACCTCTTTGCCAGCTCCTGTCATGGAAAAGTTTTTGTCACTGAGTTATCTCCAAAGTGAAGGGACCAGAGACTCTCCCTAGATGCCCAAGGCACCTCCCCACAACCAAAGCCCACACAAGAGCTGAAAAGGGAAGCAGACTTCATGGTGAAATCACAGATGTGAAAGGCAGAGACTTAAATATAAATAATTCTTTCCAACACCATGGGAAAACACAGTCTATAATTTACCTACGTTTTTGTGTAACTTGTTTAAAAGGATAGGTCTTAAGCAAGATTCCACACAAGACAGCCAAATGCCATTGTTTTTACCATTTGAGAAAACAAGCTCTGTGCTCTTGAACACCAGAATCAGTTTAGAACCCAATCCAAAACAAAGAGAACAACAAACCACTAAGAGAAAAGAAATATTACATCCTTAGATGTTTTAAGAGTTTTGAGGTCATACCTGACTTTTCGAGGTGCTGGGATGAAACCCAGTTTCCTTAGGCACGTTGAGCAAATGTTGCTGCCACTGAGCACACCTACAACTGCAGCTAAAGGATGGAACTTCTTAAGCTTCAGTAAGCTTCCTGACCCTTGTGGGCAATATTCAAATGCAGAAGGCATGCAAAACGACCGGGGTGTGGAGGAGGGGTCCGGGATGCATCATTTCAGTGAGTTTCCAGGAAAAACAAGGATGCTGCTTTCTGGATTGTGAATGTAGACTTCAAAGAAAAAAAGATATAAGTGTTGTATTTTATAAAAAGAGAACCTGGATATATGGGAAAGGATGATGCAGAAAATAAACTATATTTGATCATATAAAACGTGATCTTAGTATCACAATACATATCGAAGATATTTAATCCTAAACACACTTGCCTTTACAAGTATTTATAATCCATTTGTACAATCACAACACATACTCTTCCTATACACAGCGTAAAAGCTGTCAAGCCAGAAATGCTGAATATTGAGGAGAATATTGGCACAATGAACTGGGTTACTTTTTCCCTCAGCATCCTTCTCTAGTAAAGGGACAAACACTTAAAATGTTGCATGTACTGAGATCATATTTAAGCTTATGTGAATGCCTGTCATGTAAGCAAGCTCTTATTAAAGGGAAACAATATTTACAATCATAGTGGATCAACAGAATTTGAAAGAGTGGTTTTTTGTAAAGATTTTTTAATTCTTTATCATAAGTTTTTGGTTAAAAGTCAGTGGTTCTTTCTAAGTTTTGGGGGAAATAGAAAAGGATGACAAATAAAATTTTAGATAAGTGCTTAATCCAAGTTTGAAAATAATATCTTTATTGGTGACTTTTTGAATAACTGTGTAATATTTATGGCAGATTATATATTTATTGTATTTGGTATGACGTGGGATATAGGTAGGGCTGGGTTCACTTTGTGACTTAAATCTGTGTTCTTGAAAATTTGTGTTGTAAATTAAACTTCAGGGCCATATTCTTGAAAGGTAGACTGTCTTGCAGATGATCAGGACATTCTTACAAAAGACTCAGTGTTCTGTGTTCTATTTCTAACTTTAATGCTGGAAGAAAGAAAGCATCAAGCCTCACCTTACAGTACATATGCTCACATTCGAATGTGGTGTTCCTATCCCCCAAGTCTGTAACAGTTAGAGGTCCGCTGTTTATAAATTACATGATTGAAGGTATGTGTTACTAGAAAAGAAATATATTCACATTATATCTTAATATAGTCACAGAAGTATATGGTAAAAGTCTCTCTAAATATTAAAATAAGGAGTAGCGCCAATTTTAGTAAATCTATTCAGTTCAATGCAAAAAATTTGTGTATTCACCTATGACTTTTATGGAATGCTTAAGCTTTTAGTTTTCTGCTTTTGGATATTAAAATAATACTGGAATGATTAATATTAGAAACATTGTGCATATTTACTTATGATTTTGGGTTGAATTAGGAAGCAAACATTGCTGAATTGAAAGAAATTCCTATTTTTAAAGCTTTTGGGAGATTATCACCTAAAAAGCCCTATAAGGTCTTGTAGAATTAGAGTTTCATAAAGGTTACTCATTGTTAGAGTCCGGATGTGCAGGGCTGGACATACCTGAGGGAGAACAAAAGCCAGAGATAGGACTTGCCAAACCAGCTATCAATCATCTGTAGCCACCCCCTCCCCTTCCTTCACCCCCCTGAGTGAGACGAGCCCCCTGCCTGTGCTGCTGGGCTGCTAGAGAGCACGTACACCTTGCTGATGTAATTTCGCGCCGAAAGTAACTGTGCACCATTTGAATTGACCAATCATGTGTAACCGCATGAATGCCCCTATATAAACCCCCCGAGTTTGGAAGCTCGGGGTCGATTCCTCTGTCTCCTGTGTGGGACACGTATCGACCCGGGATTCCGCTAATAAAGCTACCTCTTGCTGTTACATCAAGACTGGCCACTCGTGATTCCTGGGGGCACCTCATCCCGCGATCGGAGCGAGAGACACGGCTCCCCGTTTAGGGGAACGCTCTTTCATTTGGAGGTTCCACCGAGATTGGAGCGTGACCCCCCCGGAACCCCGAATGCCACTTGGAGGTATGTTGGTGTGCGTGCTAGAAAGTGGCCGCTGAGTGTGCGTGTGTGTGTGTGTGGATGTGAGTTGCGTGTTAAGTGCATGTGGATGTGAGTTGCGTGTTACGGATTTTGCATTTCTCGGTACCGGTACAGACGTCTGGGGGTAGAAGAGGTTTCCTACTCCGAATAGTTGGGTGGATGAGTAACCTCACCCAGTGTAAAGGCTAGCTTGAGGGTAGAAGAGGTTCCCTACCCAGTACAGACGCCTGGGAGTACCCCGGGATAGAAGAGTATTCCGGCGTGGGGCGTCTGGGAGTAGAAGAGGTTTTCTACTCTGCACAGCTTTCTTTTTTTTTTTCTTTCTCTTTTCTTTTCCTCCCTTTTTTTTTCTTTCTAGATAGCGCATAAGGGGATGCCCCGATTGCGCGGGCTCTGGGAGACGTTCCGCGAGCCAAATTTTGTCGGGAGGACCTGGCAGTTGGCAGTCAAGGAGATCAGACTGTGACCTTCTATAATCAAGGGGACGGAGAACTTCTCCTGCCCGGACGGTGGATTCAAGACCCAACGCCGTCCGAGGTTGCGTTTGGCTGGATATATAAGTCCAAACGCGGGCACGTGTGCATATACGCACTATTTTTTCTTTTTTTAATTTCGTTTTTTTGTTTGGTTCTTTTCTTCTTTACCATGGGACAGTCCAAGTCCACTCCGTTGAGCCAAACTTTGAATCATTGGTCAGAAGTAAAAACAAGAGCCCAAAATTTGTCTGTGGCTGTGAAAAAGAGACGGTGGCAGACTTACTGCACCTCTGAATGGCCAACATTTGGAGTAGGCTGGCCATCAGAGGGCACTCTGGATCAGGCAATTATTTCGTCCATCAGGAGAATTGTTTTTCAACCGGGGCCCGGATCTCATCCGGACCAGGTCCCTTATATCGTAGTATGGGAGAATCTAGCTTCCGATCCTCCCTCGTGGCTGAAGTCTTGGTCCCGGCCACCCCCCTCTTTGTCCCCTTCGTCCTCTCATATATTGGTAGCAGAGGATGGTTCGTCCCCTTCGTCCTCTCATATATTGGTAGCGCAGGAGTCCCGGACAGAGAAGAAGACGGTCCCTAAGATTTACCCCGACATCGAAGGCCCTCCTGAAGAAGATAGGCCCACCCCGTCGACACCCAGCGCACCCCCTCCTTATCAGCATGACACTGACAAACCCGAAGGCCCCGCCGCAGGGACCAGAAGTCGCCGAGGGGCCAGCCCAGAGGGGCCTTCTCCCGTCCCCACCTTCCCGCTCCGAGCTTATGGCCCCCCTGTCGATCCCCCAGATCTACAACCCTTGCAGTATTGGCCTTTTTCCTCTGCTGACCTCTATAACTGGAAAACTAACCATGATCCCTTCTCTGAGAATCCTTCTAGCTTAACTAACCTCATAGAGTCTCTGATGTTCTCCCATCAGCCCACGTGGGACGACTGTGAACAGCTTCTACAGGTTCTTTTCACCACAGAGGAGAAGGAGCGGATCCTCCTCGAGGCCCGGAAACATGTCCCAGGGCCAGATGGGACCCCTACCCAGATGCCCAACCTCATTGATGCCGCCTTTCCCCTTGACCGCCCACCTTGGGACTACAAAACAGCTGAAGGTAGGGAGTGGCTGACCACATACCGCCGGGCTCTCATGGCAGGTCTCTAGGGGCAGCTCGTCCCCCCACCAATTTGGCCAAGGTAAGAGAGGTGCTCCAGGGACCCACAGAGGCCCCCTCTTTGTTTCTAGAGAGACTTCTAGAGGCGTACCGGAGATACACCCCCTTTGACCCTATGTCAGAGGGACAGCAGGCAGCAGTAGCTATGTCCTTTATAGGCCAGTCCTATCCAGATATCAAGCGTAAGTTACAAAGATTAGAGGGCTTGCAAGATCTTACTGTAAGAGATTTAGTCAAAGAGGCAGAGAAAGTGTACCATAAGAGAGAGACGGAAGAAGAGAAGAGAAGAGAGAGAGAGAGAGAGAGAGAGAGAGAGAGAGAGAGAGAGAGAGAGAGAGAGAAAGGAAAGGGAAGAGAGAGAGGATGAGAGAGATAGACGCAGGGACCAGAATTTGACTCGTATACTGGCCGCAGTAGTATCTGAAGGAAACAGAAATGTAGGAAGGAAGACAGGGAACCTGGGCAACCCACACAACCGAGATAAATGGGCCACACCGAACTGGAACAGAACGTTGGACAAAGACCAATGTCGCCACTGCAGGATGAAAGGACATTGGGCCAGGGACTGCCCAAACAAGAAGGAAAAAATGCGAGGTCCTAAGACCCTAGCCCTGAGAAATGAAGATGACTAGGACAGTCAGGGCTCGTATTCCCTCCCCGAGCCTAGGGTAACTTTAGATGTGGAGGGAACTCCCGTGGATTTCCTAGTTGATACGGGGGCCAAGTTTTCAGTTCTACAACACCCTATGGGGAAACTTACAAACAAGACCAGTATAGTAGTGGGGGCAACCGGCACGAAAATACACAAATGGACAACAGCCGCGTTAACCTAGGGGCCGGCCGAGTATCACATTCTTTTCTAGTGATCCCCGAGTGTCCCACCCCCTTGCTCGGAAGAGATTTGCTGACCAAGATGAATGCTGAAATACAGTTCTCTCCAGACGGACCCCAAGTGAAATGGCACCCCTCCAGGCCAGTACAGACTCTAACTTTTAACCTGGCTGATGAATATCGCATACATGAAAGAGGTAACAAGATGGGCAACCCCCAATGGTGGCTTTCGAGGTTCCCTGAGGCCTGGGCAGAAACAGGGGGAGTTGGGATGGCTTCCCAAGTACCTCCCATAGTGATTACCGTCAAGTCAGGTGCCACCCCTATCAGTGTATGCCAGTACCCTATGAGCAAGGAGGCGAGGGAAGGGATCCGGCCCCACATAAACAAATTCTTACAGTTGGGCATCCTAACCCCATGCCGGTCCCCCTGGAACACCCCACTGCTCCCAGTGAAGAAGCCGGGAACACAAGACTACCAACCCGTCCAGGACCTGAGGGAAGTTAATAAACGGGTAGAAGATGTACATCCTATAGTGCCTAATCCCTATACCCTCCTTAGCTCTCTGCCACCGGAGAGGACATGGTATACCGTCCTAGATCTTAAGGATGCTTTCTTCAGTCTGAGATTACATTCCTCTAGCCAACACCTGTTTGCCTTCGAATGGAAGGATCCAGAGACGGGACATTCTGGACAATTGACCTGGACCAGACTGCCACAGGGATTCAAGAATTCACCTACCCTCTTTGATGAGGCCCTACATCGGGACCTGACAAGTTTCAGGACCAATAACCCACACCTGACTCTTCTTCAATACGTTGATGATCTACTTCTGAGTGCTGAAACCCAAGGTGAGTGCCAAAAAGGAACTGAACAATTACTATCTGAATTAGGCCGTTTGGGATACCGGGCATCAGCAAAGAAGGCACAGTTGTGTCGCACCGAAGTGACCTACCTGGGCTACATCCTCCGAGATGGAAAGTGGTGGCTCACTGAGGCCCGGAAGAAGACTGTGCTCCAGATACCAACACCTCAAACGCCTCGACAGGTGAGAGAATTCCTAGGCACCGCCGGGTTCTGCCGACTATGGATTCCTGGGTTTGCTGCACTGGCTGCCCCACTCCACTCTTTGACCAGGTCAGAGACTGAGTTCCAGTGGCAGCCTGAGCACCAAGCGGCTTTTGATGCCATCAAACAGGCCTTATTGACCGCACCCGCTCTAGTCCTACCGGACTTAACCAAACCTTTTACGTTGTTTGTGGACGAGAAGGCGGGGGTGGCGAAGGGAGTGTTGACCCAGACCTTGGGCCCCTGGAAGCGGCCCGTGGCATACCTCTCTAAGAAACTGGACCCAGTGGCTAGTGGCTGGCCGTCCTGCCTCAAGATCATCGCGGCAGTAGCCATTCTGGTAAAAGACTCTGATAAACTAACATTAGGCCAACCAGTGACGATCGTAGCCCCACACGCCTTAGAGAGCGTCATCCGACAGCCCCCTGACAGGTGGATAACCAATGCCCGCCTGACTCACTACCAGAGCCTCCTGTTAAATGATAGCGTCTTGTTTGGGACCCTGTCGTCTTGAACCCAGCACGTTGCTCCCCGAGGCAACAGAGCAGAAACCAATACATGTATGTGCTGACATCCTGGCTGAGGCCTCTGGTGTCAGGGAAGATTTGATTGATGTTTCCCTACCAGGCTGCCCTTCCTGGTACACAGATGGCAGCAGAACCTCAGGGCCTTGCGCTTCCCTAGGCAAGGCTCTACCACTGAGCTAAATCCCCAACCCCAGCTTTTTTTTGGTGGAAGGAAGAGAAGGGGCTTTATTTGGTCCAGTGGACTACGGAAGGCACCTCAGCCCAGAAGGCAGATTAATAGCCCTCACTCAGGCATTGAGACTGGCTGAAGGAAAAAATATTAACATCTATACTGACAGCCGTTACGCCTTTGCCACTGCCCATGTACACAGAGCCATCTAAGCAGAGAGGACTCTTGACCACAGGAAAAGAGGTCAAAAATAAAAGCGAGATCCTCAGCCTCTAGAGGCCCACACCTCAAGAAAGGTGGCCATCATTCACTGTCCCGGGCACCAGAGGGGACAGGATGCTGTGGCAAAGGGCAACCGTATGGCGGACGCCACTGCCAAACAGGCCGCACTCGGGGCTGTGATCCTGCCGGTAGTAGGTAAAGAGCTCCCTTCAAACCTGAGAGACCCCAGAAGAATTAGAAGAGTTTCACCGTTCAGACTGGATTCAAGGCTTCTCTCCTTACGGTATGGCAGAGACAACAGACAGCAAACAAGTTCTTTCAAACCAGCAAGGACGTGAGTTCGTTGCTAATCTCCATCGTCTGACCCACTTAGGTATGAGAAAACTGATCGTGAAGTCCTCTGAATATCCAGAGACTGCCAGACATAGTCAGAGGTTGTACAGAGTTGCAAGCATGTGCCCTTGTCAACTACAATAGACCCCGTCTCTCTGGCAAGAGGCTCAGGGAGATAGGCCGGGGCTCATTGGGAAATTGACAAAGAAAAACTCCAGCCAGATACGATGTAAAAATAAAGTGTTCATAGATACCTTCTCGGAAGCATTCCCACCCGCCGGGAGACAGCAAGTGGTGGCTAAGAAGATACTGAAGAGATCTTTCCGCCGTTTGACTCCCTAAGGTAATCGGGTCTGACAATGGACCTGCTTTTGTTGCCCAGGTAAGTCAGGGGCTGGCCAGTCAACTGGGGATTAATTTGAAATTACATTGTGCTTACAGACCCCAGAGCTCAGGACAGGTAGAAAGAATGATAGAACCCAAAAGAGACCTTAACTAAATTGGCCTTCGGGAAAGATTGAAGCCCCTCCTCCCCTTCGCCTTTGTTCCGTCTCGGAACACTCCTGGGAGGTTTAAGCTGACACCATATGAGATCCTATGGGGCAGCCTGCCCTATAGGTGAAGTTGGGGGTACATGATCCTGACCCCCTCTTTCTCAACCCCCCTCCTTGCCTCAGGGCTCTTGATCAGGCGCCAGGTGTGGGACTTGCTGAAGGAGACCTACCGGAAGGAGAGCCCCGAGATCCCCCACGGATTCCAGGTTGGAGATCTGGTTCTGGTCAGACGTCATCGAGCCGGCAACCTTGAACCTCGCTGGAAAGGACCCTACTCGGTTCTACTCACCACCCCAACCGCTATAAAGTTTGACGGAATAGCCGCCTGGATTCACGCATCGCACGCCAAAAGAGCTCCCAAGACTCCTGAAGATGAATGGACTGTGGAAAAGACTCCTCACCCTCTTAAGCTTCGCCTTCGCCGCCGTCTCATCCCGGGTGGGGACATCGAATAAGGATCCACATTCTCCCCAGCAACTAACTTGGCAGGTTTTCTCTTCAACCGGAGACCTGGTGTGGTCCGTCACCGGTAAACATCCCCTCTGGACCTGGTGGCCACCGCTGTACCCGTCCTGGTGTAAGCTGGCTGCGGGGGCACCAGGGTGGGGCTTAGAGGCTCTGGCCCCTGACGAGGTAAATGACATGCTAGATTTCTCACCACACATGTACACCTCCCCACGGTTCGGAGGACCAGGAGCCGTGCGCGCTCCACCCCCGAAACCTGATGCCGGCTGTCGGACTCCTGGGGCTAGGACAGAACTAACTAAGACCCCCTTCTATGTTTGCCCAAAGAACAGGCCCCTTAGATCTGATATGTGGAAGTGTGGGGACGAATCACATTTTTTCTGCTATTATTGGGGCTGTGAGACTACCGGGCAGACAGATTGGAATCCCACGTCTACCTGGGGTTCTATAGATGTCAAGTGGGCTAAGAACAAGGTCGCCACCCTTAACATTACCTTTACTGAAATGGGGAAAAAGTATACCAAAGACTGGCTCCAGGCCCGACGCTGGGGGCTGCGCCTCTACGCGGCTGGGCCAGATCCTGGAGTCCTACTAGATATTAGACTCAAGGTGGAGCCTGTTAGCCCCTATAGGTCCTAACCCCGTCCTCAAGAACCAGAGACCTCTCGCTAGGGCCAGATCTCAAGTTACTACTACGCTAAAACCTGAGACTTTTGCGCCCACTGAGGATACAACCACACAAGATCACCTGGCCTCCCACTTACCCAGTGCCCAAGAACGTATGTTTAAGTTGATCCAGGGGACTTTCCAGGCTTTGAACCACTCCAACCCTAACTTGACTACAGAATGCTGGCTCTGTCTTTCAACAAGCCCCCCTTACTATGAGGGAATAGCAACCCACGCCAATTTTACAAAGGAAACAAACCCAGAAGCCTGCCTCCACACCGACAAGCCCAGATTAACCTTGACTGAAATATCAGGAGAAGGGACCTGCGTAGATAAAGTTCCTTCCACCCACAGCCATCTATGTTGCTATGTATTCCCCGTCAACATTTCCCCCAGCATGACCTCTTATTTAATTCCTCCCCCAGGGTATTGGTGGGCCTGCAGCTCTGGCCTCACTCCCTGCCTGGCTGATTCAGTGATCAATAACATTTCATATTACTGTGTTATGGTCCAGTTAGTCCCGAGGATCTATTATCATCCTCCCGGAGAATTCCTGTCTTTATATGAACATACCCCTAGAATCAAAAGAGAGCCTATCTCGTTGACTGTGGCTGTACTCCTAGGCTTGGGGGTGGCTGCTGGGGTAGGCACTGGCTCTGCTGCTTTAATCACCGGGCCACAACAATTACAGCAGGGCCTAACAGCCCTAAATTCTGCTATCTCTGAGGACATTGAGGCCCTGGAAAAGTCCATTAGTCATCTAGAAAAATCCCTAACCTCCCTGTCAAAGGTCGTGCTCCAGAACAGAAGATGGTTAGATTTATTATTCCTAAAAGAAGGAGGATTGTGTGTTGCCCTGAGGGAAGAGTGTTGCTTTTATATTGATCATTCGGGGATTATTAAAGACTCTATGGCTAAACTTAGAGAAAGGATAGATAGGAGATGACAAGAACGAGAAGCCACTGATAGCTGGTTCCAAAGATGGTTCAATAAGTCCCCATGGCTCACCACCCTGTTGTCTGCCTTAGCAGGTCCCTTGATGATTCTGCTCCTCCTGTTCACTTTAGGGCCCTGCATTATTAATCGCCTCATGACCTTTGTCAGAGAACGGATTAGTGCTGTACATGTTCTTATGCTAAGACAACAATATCAGGCTGTACGAGGTGAGGAGCCCCTAGATGCTGAGCCTGTTATGTAGTTCTAAGATTTGAACTACTCACAAAAAGGAAGAGAGGAATGTAGAATTAGAGTTTCATAAAGGTTACTCATTGTTAGAGTCCGGATGTGCAGGGCCGGACGTACCTGAGGGAGAACAAAAGCCAGAGATAGGACTTGCCAAACCAGCTATCAACCATCTGTAGCCACCCCCTCCCCTTCCTTCACCCCCCTGAGTGAGACGAGCCCCCTGCCTGTGCTGCTGGGCTGCTAGAGAGCACGTACACCTTGCTGATGTAATTTCGCGCCGAAAGTAACTGTGCACCATTTGAATTGACCAATCATGTGTAACCGCATGAATGCCCCTATATAAACCCCCGAGTTTGGAAGCTCGGGGTCGATTCCTCTGTCTCCTGTGTGGGACACGTATCGACCTGGGATTCTGCTAATAAAGCTGCCTCTTGCTGTTACATCAAGACTGGCCACTCGTGATTCCTGGGGGCACCTCATCCCGCGATCGGAGCGAGAGACGCGGCTCCCCGTTTAGGGGAACGCTCTTTCAGTCTGACCTACATATATTCCAGTACATCAGTGGGGCAGCAAATGCAATGTAGTGGAATGGCAGGGGAGTGTGGTTGGTAAATCAGAGTTCAAACATATTAGGTCATTCAAGGGACTTTAATTTTATTCTGAACAAGATGGAGAATGCAGATGATGCAGTTATCTCATTGAAAAATTAAACAAATTAAACAATTAAGTAGAAGTTCACAGCAGAAACAAGAAAGGAAGTTGATTCAGTAGGACAGCAAGAAGAGTGCACCACCTGTGGAGAGAGGCTAGAACTACAAAGTTCAAATGGATAAACACTGGATTCTGGAATCCAAGAAAGGAAAAGATAAATAAATAAAATAATAAATAAATAAATAAATAAATAAATAAATAAATAAATAAATAAATAAATAAATGTATGGGGTATGAAAAAACAACACTAGGTTGACTTTAAATTTTTAATTTAAGAAATTAGGAAAACAACAGATTTGACATTTTCTTAGATGGAGAAACCTTGTGGTAGACAATCAATTGCAATTCAATTTGGTGAAATACAGGCCATTTTTGAGACTCTATATAAACGTGGATAGAGTCTATCATTATTGGTTTGTTAATACATAATTGTCCTTTGAGATGTTACCATTTTCAAAAGTAATTATATTTGCAATTACTTTTGCCTCCTCAGCAGAGAATAAAGCCTCTTGTGTGTGTGTGTGTGTGTGTGTGTTTATGTGTGTTGCATTCCTATGAATATGCATGTCATATATTCATATAGGACAGCATGAGCTTCAGGTCTCCTCTAGCAGTATCACCCTCTTCTTATTCCTTTGAGACAGGATCATTCCCTGGACATGGAGCTCACATTTTTTTCTGCTAGACATGGAGTCAACAAACTCTAGCAATTACTCTATTGTATCTACAACATGGGGATTACAGGATGTATAAAGCCTCACATGAATTTTGGGTATACTGGGGTCAGAACTCAGATTGTTACCCAGCTGTCTCTCCTAATAATCCACTCTTTTTCATTAATGTGGATTCACATACATAATTTTCTTTTCATTCTTGGAAAGGTACACAGATCTTTTTATATTGTGATGTTTTCTTTCCTTATTTGCTTTTCTTGATTAATCTAGCTAATAACTACATTCATTTAAATTCATTTTCATAAGTCTATATGTTATACCATTTTTATTTACAAATTTCTTAAATTTTGTTTTGTATTGATATAGTTTGCCCTTGTGTTTTCTCGTATCCTCTTACTCCTCTGCTGTTTGCTTTGCATAATTACTTAATCTAATTATTTCTCTTTATCAGGAAGATTACCTAAGACTGTGAATTTGTGACTAATAATTGAGTTGGCAGAAACCCAGGCATATTATCTGCATCCGCTTTTTACTTTTGTATTTTTTTCTTAGTGGTGGTTCTGCATCCACTGGCCTGACATTTATTTAACATATTATGTTTGTTCTTCACATACACACTTGTTCAATGATTTAGCTTATCATCAATTTTTCTTTCTCTTGAGTGATGATGCACAGGCCATAAGAATCCTGCTTTTTGCAATGTTCTTCTGGGTATTTAGAGTGTGTCTTGGGAAGAATGCACAGAAGGTGGTGCTGACCAGATATATTATCTCTCCTGTCAACCCTGTCCTTATTACCCTGGAATATAAGAGGCTTTATTCTCTGATGTGGAGGCAAACGAGAAGCACTGGACTCTAGCTATAATCAGTGATTCCTGTCTCATTTTGAGTTGGTATCTTTATATGTCCAGTGCTCTGAGCTATTACAATGTTGAACCTCTTTTACTTCATCAGGGTTTTCTCCTTTTATTGCCTAAGAATCACAAGTCAAATATTTTACTGAGAATAATAAAACTTCCCAAGACTCTATGAACAAAACTTAGGAGATCAGAAAACCAAACTGATTCATTTCTCATTTTTGTAACTTTTAGAAATGTTATATACATATATACAATGAGATATCATATTTATATTTCTCTGGTTATCTCCACAGATATGACTGCAACATGCTCCCATCCCTTTGACATCCTGTTAACTTTAGTTAGTACTATTCATATTTGCATGAGTGTGGAACCATCCACAGGAGCATAAGAAACCTACCAGTGAACATAGCCTCAGCAAAGAATGATTACCTCTCTCTTTCCCATAAAATAACTATCTACTTCTAATCAATAAGAGAAATAGCCTAGAGATCGTGTAGCCCATCTATTCTGGAATTTAGTTAGCTTGTACAGGTAACCATAGCTGCTGTAATACCATAAATATGTGCAATGGATATATAATATCTAGAAGACAGCATTCCACAGAACTCTCCCTGTCCTCCAGCTCCTATTCTTCCTACTTTTTAGGAAGGAATACCTTACCTCATGATATTCCCTATGCTTACTGTAGATGTTCCAATTAGAGCCAAGCATGCTGTGGCTTATTCTTAAAATACTGACTAGCCTTTTATGAGTTCATTCCCTCACTTCTCCCTTCACTGATTCTCACTGCAAAAAGAAGCTGCTCTCATCAAAGTTGAGAATAGCACAAATCTATGGGTGTAAATATAAATATTTAGAAGGCAACTTGACAAAATGACCATTTAGCAAGACAACAATAGCAGATTCTACCCTAGAGCCTGTAACCTAAGCCATAGGATTTTGACCAGGACTAAGATACCAGACAGAAAACACCCTCCTGCAGAGGAGGTCTCAAATCTAGTCACAGTATAGTCAGATGCCACAGAGAAGTCATTCCACTACTATGCTGGTGGGCACTTCTTGCCCGGCAGGATACCGTAGCATGCTCGTCCAGTACTGGTTGAAACTATCGATGCCTTCTATCTATCAATAGCTCAAATATCACCTGAGGGCAAGAAAAATGCTCTCCAGAAGGGGGAAAGTTTTTCACTTGCTTTGAGATTGATTTCCCCATGTCCCATAGCCAAAGTGTGTGGTGTCTTCAGCAACAGGGTCTTCTAATGATGTAGTCAGTATGGGTAACCAAGGGCAGTGGCAACTTTGTGCTATTGTAGAGACTTCTTTTGCCTCCTTGACCAATAACTCATAAAAATATATCTCGTGTATTGCACTTTTTACTTAATAACTGATGACCTCTGTTACCGGCACTGCCTATTTACACAGAGTAGTTTTGTTTGAACTATCTTTAAAATTATATTTTTCAATTACCTTACTAACTACTGGATTTCCATGAAGCTTTTAAAAGGTCTTTATTTTGGTTAACCTACATTTTTTTTTCTGTCCTCTGTTCTCTTGTTACATCCTATCTTAATGCTTTAGCACTCAGTAGTATCCAGCCCTTCTTTCTTTTAAGATATGTTCAAATATCCCTTTGTTGTTTTGTGACTTGATACGTTTCCATATAGCTTTTTTATCTCTTTCCTGTGGGTTATTCCATCTCTTAATTCCCTGATTTCCACATAGTCCTCTACTCCCCCACTCCTTTTACTTAAGTCTTTCTGTCATTTTTTTTACTTCCTACTTTCATTTTCCATCTAATCATCCATTCTCCCTTCTTGAACAAGCCATCCTAGAAAAACCCTTACTACTTCTTGGCTTCTATTTGTTCTCTAAATTAAATATGCAAAATAGGAGCTTGGAATCTATAATCAACTTATGAGAAAGAACATATGGCATTTGCCTTTCTGAAGCTGAATTACCTCACTCAGTATAATTTTCCAGCTCTATGCCTTTACTTGAAAATCCTTTATTTCATTTTTCATCACAAATCTTGCTTATGGATTGGAAGAATTAATAGTGTTAAAATTACTTTCCTACCAACAGCTTGCTATAGATTCTATGCATTCCCCTTCAAAATTCCAATTCCCTTCTTCACAGCCATAGCATGTGGAAAAACTCCAAAAGTTTATAAGGTGGCATAAAAGTCAAAGGATAGCTATCGAAATCCTGAACCAAAGAGAACACTACATACGGTATCAGAATATCTGATTTCAAATTATATACAGGGCCCCAGTATTAACAACAGCAGGTACTGGCACAAAAGCAGACACTTAGATCAATGGAATAGAATTTAGGACTCAGATGCATCTACAGTTGCCTTATCTTTTATAAGAATGAACAAAACCTATAATGGGGAAAAAACAACATATTCAACAAACGGTTCTGGAAAAAATCTGCATTTCAATGTGCAAAACGAAATGAAATTAGAACTATATCTCCTACCATGCTCAAAACTCAATTCAAAATGAATCAAGGAGTTAAATATAAGGTAGGATAATTTGAATTGCTATATAAATAGGGGTATGCTTAAGCTTGTAGGTACAGGAAAGAAATTTGTGAAGAAGACTCTGCTAGTGAAGTAAGTAAGGCCAATAAGCTTTACAAAGGATCTCATGAAACCAAAAAGCTACACAGCAGGGAATGCTGTGAAAGAGGTAAATAGGATGCCCACAAAATGTGAGATCCTTGCCAGCTGTTTAACTGACAGAATAGTAGTATCTAGAATATACAAAGAACGCAAAACCTAAACATTAAGCAAATAAGAAATGTAACTTAAAATACACAATAAAAATGAACAGTAGATTCTCTAAATAAGAAATGTAAATGGCTAGAAATGTGATTTTCAAAAAATGATCAACATCCATGCTGATTAGGCAAATGTAAACTAAAATCATTCTAAGGTCCCACCGTAGTCAGAATAGCTTTCATCAGGAGTTCAAATGACAGCACTTTGTAGCATGGATGGGGTGAAAGGGACACTCTTTAACACTGTTGGCAGGAGTACAAGCTAGTACAAACAGTTGCAAATCACTCTGAAGGAGTCTCAAAACTGGAATAGGAATGCTATATGACCCAACTCTAGCACTCTGTAGCCCATCACCGTATTCTACTATAGTGACACCTGCACACCAATGCCCATTGCTGCTGTAGACACAATAGTTAGGAAATGGAATTAATCTACACGTTGAAGGACACATGAATAAGAAAATGTGGCATAGATACACCAAAAAATAATACCAGCTTTAAACAGACACGTTAAATTCCTTCCTTCTCATTCTTGCTTTAATTTGAAGAAATATATCTGTCAAACTGAAAAGGAAATTTGCTCTGTGATTCTTATCTGTACACAGAAGTTCTACAATGGCTACAGTTAAATATTTATTCATTATGGTCCTCAGTATTCACACCCTTTGAACTCCAAACTTCTAAGTGAAGCTTCTCAGAATTCTCTCTCTCCCCGCTCTCTCCCCCCTCCCCTCTCCCCCCTACCCTCTCTCCCCCCTCTCCCCCCTCTCCTCTGTCCCCTCTCCCCTTTTCTCTCTCTTCCTGGGTGACAGATTGTGAAGTCTCCCACTTGACAGGCTGAGCTGAGCTGGGGAGAGTGAAGACAGGATTGTTTGGATTCTAGTTGCTACATGCACAGAGTAAACAGGGTTTGGTTATAGGAACTGGAACAGAGAGAATAAGCTTTTATGATTGTCAAATTTGCCACTTGACCTGCCAGCCTACACATTTTAGTAATGAGACATACCTGCTGGAGAAATTTGATAATTGAAGATTGTCATGGAAGAGAAAGTAACATGGGATGGGAAGAATGGAAAGGGAAAAAAGCAAGTGTGTTTGAAATGGATATGATAATCAATTTGATAAAGTCAGATCAAGTGGAGAAGAGATGTTAATGTATTCCATATCATTCATTATTCATTTGCTTTTGTTTCTTTCAGTGTGCTTTTACTAAGTATTTTCAATATACCAGTCATTTTAAAACGAGACTTGGCAGTAATTAAAAATAAAGTATAAAATTTGTTTGACTGAGATAATTGATTTGTATCTAACAAATATTGAAATGACTGTCATTTGTGATTATTATTTTGGGAGCTATGGATATTTGTAGAAGACTATTTTTCACCTCAGCTGCGTTAGCTGTCATTTTTTATTATTGTATTCTAAATATCTAAGAGAACAACGTAAGGAAAAGGTATTAGTTTTATGTTATGATTTCAGAGAATTTAGTAGATCATTTATTGGCCTTGTGGCCTTGAGCCATCAAGTCTTCACCAAGATGTGATGAGCCTGTTCTTAGCAGGCAGAAACTGTGAGTAGTAGATATACTAAGGGTCAGAGTCAGATGGTGTTCCAAGGACACAACACCAGGGGCTTACTTCCTCCAACAAAACTCAGACTCCTACCTTTTATTACCTTCCAATAATTTATTTATTTTACAGATTACCTAGAAATTAATCCATTGATTAGGCCAGAAACCTCAAGATTGAAATGTGTCAGGAAATAGTGTTACAGATATCCAGAATTGCTTATCAATTCTTGTCAATAGTGAAATAGTGAATTACTACAACCTCCATTTTGTAGTAATAATAAATCAGAATTTCCTACCCCATTTTAGATCATTCAGTTCCCAGATAAAACACACAAAACATTTATGTTTATAATAAGCCTTAATTAGCTCTAGAGATGGACACATAACAGCTCTTTATGGCCATTTTGTCTACTTCCGGGTAAATAATCCTGAGACATGACATACCATGTTCCACTTGGGCTGCTCTTGCACTTGCTCCCGCTGGCCAACACTCGCAGCCAGTTCTCACAAACTTTTACCCCATGGCCTCTTTCCTCTTTTCTCTCAAAGTCTCTCTTCAGACTACAAATCTCCGGAACTGAAGCCCCACCTCCCTCTCTTCTGCCCACTTAAAGGCTGTAGGCATCTTTATTCACACAATAGCTTTAAAGAGCAAGGTTGCGCACCATCATTTGGTGTACATGAGGATTCCCTCATCCCTGAGGCAACCGGATGTCGGGTGCCTGTTTTGACATCAGAATCTATTTACAGTCTCCGAATCCAGCTATGTTTTTACCTGTAAGTAACAAGGACCCGCGTGCCTCTGTTGCCATGGCAACCGCTACATGCTCACCACATATGCCTTACCTGTGCACTGATTAAGTCACGGCCTAAATAAAGGGTAGAGACCCCAACCCCTTCCCCTCTTCTTTCCTTCTTCCCTTCCTCGATCCTTCCAATAAGCCTCTTTTCATGGGACTGTGTTGGCCGGGTATGAACTGTCACTTTCTAACACAACATTTGGTGCCGAAACTCAGGAATCCCTAGCAACCATCCAGGTGTGCCCACAGCGACTGCAGCAGTGGCCACAGTCACCACCACCTCTGCCACCACGTGGGCCACCGCAGCCTCCACAGACTGGTGCCACCACGGTGGGGCACAGGATCCTCTACCACCTGAGCTACCTGCTGCCACGTGGGTTAAGACCCTAGGGCTGAACCTCTTTCAGACAGGTCCATCAACCCCACACTCCCACTCTTCCTACTATCAGATGGCCAGACTTTTGCACAAGCATTGATGGACTGGCAAGGTTTTCCCTCTGGTCAGCAGGGAGGGCCCCTTCCCCCAGAGAGGTCTGGCCAACTTCTATGGGCTTAGGCATGGGTGTTTCAAGTTCCCTATAACCAGCCTCCTAGTCAATGTACAAAAATCACACACACACACACACACACACACACACACACACACACACACACACACACACACACAGTAGCTGTCTTCAGACCCACCAGAAGAGGACATCAGATTCATTACAGATGCTTGTGAGCCACCATGTGGTTGCTGGGAATTGAACTCAAGACTTCTGGAAGAGCAGTCAGTGCTCTTAACCACTGAGCCATCTCTCTTTTCATAACCCCTCCCTTGGGCTTTTGAAGCCGTACAACAAATTATTAACCTTAGCTGGGCTGCTTTCTCCAGGGAGTCCTGGACTCATCACAGCCCCGTGTGTCCGTGTGATGACCTGGCCATCTACCCTGGCTGAACATTTATAATTGGTTGTTGAACTTTTTCTCAATATCCCAAAATGAATAGTTCAATAATTTCCCTGTTACCCAATGAGCACCTTGTCATCTTCAACCATGCCTCCAGGTTTCCCTCTGGTATGTATCCTGGAAAATCTCAAATCTCCAAAGCTAATGCTGACTTGAGGGCATCAAATCTTGTACACCTCTGCAAATAAGGTCTGGATTCTGTACCCATTAGACAACGGCTCTATATGGCCAGTTAATGGCACACTAGATCCAATTGTTTTAAGGGATCTTCATACATAGTCCCAGCAGTCTGGTAAATAGAAAGAGGTCCCTTATGCCCAAGCTTTTACCTACCTTCGCTCCAATCCCTATCTGTTGTTTTCCTTCAACTCAACATCTCCTAGCTATGTCTCCTAGTATGTCACCTCTACCAGATGACACTACAACCTTCGATTCAGCTAAGGAACAACCTCCTTTCCACAGCAGATTTGTCTCTATGCCTTCCAGTAGCCAACTACCTCCTCAGCTACTGCTTCTCACCAGATTTCCCCAGTCTTCTTGTTCAACCTCTCCTGACTCCTCCCCTCCTCCTGTGCCAGTTGCAGGTTGCTCCAATCACCCTACATTAGCACCTACTTTTAGCCCTCCCAGCAATCAGTCCCTCCCCCTCCCCCCAGGACACCTGACCCAGCATTGGTCCTTCCTTTAAGGGAAGTTGCTAGGGTAGATGGTCTAATCAGAGTA
This sequence comes from Rattus rattus, assembly GCF_011064425.1. Taxonomy (NCBI): domain Eukaryota; kingdom Metazoa; phylum Chordata; class Mammalia; order Rodentia; family Muridae; genus Rattus; species Rattus rattus. Next base: position 18,340,505 of record NC_046166.1, on the reverse strand, counting down.
CATGACCCTTTCTCACTGAATGAACTGTCTCAAAGAGAAAACAGACTAGAATCCTATACCTTTAACTCCTCTGCCTTTATTAAAGAGTTTCAGTACATTACTCAGTCTTGTATCATGACTTTCCAAGATGTTCATATGATCCTCACTAATAATTTATTTCCTGATGAATGCAGGCAAGTTTGGGAGCAGGTGAGAATACATGTTGACAAGACTCACCAAAGAGATGAACCAGATCTGAGAGTACCCGACCAAAAGCCTCGATAGAATTGGAATTCCCCAGATGGTATTTTAGCCATAACCCACCTCCTAGCCAGTCTAGGGTAGCCTTAAAACCAGTAAAATTTGAAAAACTCCAAGAGGTCATCCAAGACAAAAAAGAAAACCCGGATCAATTTTTAGATCTCCTTATAAAGGTCCTATTACAATATACTAATGTAGACCCTGAAAACACAGAGGGTAAGCAATTCTGGATACCTACTTCTTTTCCCAGAGATACCCTGACATAAATGACAAACTTAGATGTTTGGAGAAATAACTCCAGAAGCAAACTCTGGGTGCTGGTCTTCAAAATGTACCATCAGAGAGACAAAAAGGCCCATGGACAAAAATACCATATGCTGGCAAAGGCGGTGTGACCAGCCCCAGCCACTGCCCCAGACTCCCGGTCTTCCAAGGCTCAGAGACCATGTTGTGGTCAACAAGGTCATTGGGCTAGGACTTGCCCTAAACTCCCCAAGCCACAGGAGCCATGCCCTAGGTGCCATCAGGAGGGACATTGGTCTGCTGATTACCCTCACATCACACAGGACAGAGCGACATCACTCCCAGGTAACCTTCCAGCTTATCTCCTAGGCCTGGCTATGGGTGAATGAAGAGGCCTGAGATCCCTTGACACAACCACTTCCATTACTAACTGAGAGCCCTGGGTAGTCATCATGGTATGTAGGCAATCCATCTCCTTCTTGCACACTGGGGCCACTTACTCAGTCCTGATGGATTTTGGGGACCCGCTTCTCCCCTATGTTCCCCTATTGTCTGGGTAGGATGACAACCATACTTTTCTCACAGACCTCACCACTTAGCTGTATTTTGGAAGTGTTCCTCTCACTCATTCCTTTTTTGCAGTGCCAACATGTCCTGTCCCCTTATTGGGAAGGGATCTAGCTAAGTTGGGAGCCTCCATTTCCTTTGCTCCCCCATTCGCCTAAACCCAAGCTCACCAGCAGCCCCTCTGCTCTTCCTTCTAACCAGTCAACCTACTAACATTAACATGTTGTTCTCTTTATCAGCTTCTCAAGTAGACCTCCTTGCCAGGGATGTCCAGAACCCCTCTGCTGCTAAACATTCTCCTGTTGTCAAGCAATTACTGAATTCTACCAGGTACATCACCCAACCTCAATACCTGCTTTAACTCCAGAGCCTTAGGGGCTTAAGTATATCACCTCTGATCTCTTAAGGAAAAACCTCCTTTGCCCTACCTCTTTCCCCTTTGAAACCCCCACATTAGCAGTTAGGAAACTTAGTGGAACCTATCTCCTGGTTCAAAACCTCAAGTCCATTAATTCTGCCATAGTTCCTGTACATCCTGTTGTGGCTAATCCTTATACACTTCTTCCCACTATCCCCTTGGGGAGTTCTCATTTCTCAATCTTAGATCTCCGGATGCTACTTTCTCTATCCCTCTAGATACCCAGTCACAGAACATATTTGCCTTTTCCTGAACAGATCCTGACACCCACTTTTCTACTCAATTTACCTGGACTGTTCTGCCTCAGAGATTCCAGTACAGCCCACACCAATTTGGCCAGGCCCTGGTTTCTGAATTACCTTCTCTTTTTCTCTCCCTAAATCTAGGACTGTCCACTATATAGATGGCATCCTTCTGTGTAACCCCTCTCAAAAAATTTGCCAAACTGACACCTCTGCTCTTCTGAATTTCATTTCCAGTCAAGGTTACAGGGTCTCACCTTCTAAAGTCCAGTCCTTTGGTCATCTATTTGGGACGAACAATTACCCCAACCTACAAAGTTATTTCCCTAGATAGAAAGATTCTGATCCATTCTCTAACTGTTCCTTCTACAAAGGAAGAAATTTTATCATTCCTAGGAATAGCCATGTTGGTTTCTTGTTTGTTTGTTTGTTTGTTTGTTTGTTTTTAATATATTCCTGGGTTCCTTCCTTTTCCTTCCTTTCTCACCCCTTATATGAAGCAGTGTTAGGTCCCACACAGAAATTTCTTCTCAAACCTGTTACCCAGGTTTTTCAAGCCACTGAACTCCTTATTCCAGAGTCAAAAAAACTAAACTTTGGGTCGGCTATAACCATATTCTCTTCTCATAATCTCTCACAGCTTCTAACATACAAAGGCTTACACATTCTACCTCCCTCCATAGTTCTTTATCTTCAGGTAGCACTAATAGAAGGCTCCACTAACACTCTCCAGTCATGCCCTCCTCTTAATATTTCCTACTTTCTTTCTTGATCAAATAGTAACCACTCCCTATCTCACTCCTGCACTGAAAACTTAGAGGAACTATTTCTTCATCCTTCACACACACACAGGAGGGCACATTGCCTCAGGCTATCTATACTTGGTATACAGATGGAAGCTCTTTTCTACATGAAGGACCAGAAGATCTAGCTATGCTATAATATCAGACACAGAGGTGGTTGAGGCACAGGCCCTCCCTGTTCATACTTCCAATCAACAGGCTGAACTAGTAGCCCTCTTACCTTGCCTTTCAACTGGCACAGGAACAGTTTCTCAACATCTCCACAGACTCCAAATATGCTTTCCACATCCTCCTGTCCCACACTGCTATCTGGAAGGACCATGGGTTACTTCCCACAAAGAGTATCAGTAACTAATGGAAACCAAATTGTGGCCATGGTAAAGGCCTCCCATATCCCCATAGCTATTGGGATTGTCTACTGCAGATTCCACCAAATAGATGATTCTATTGTCTCCAAGGGAAACAACTGGACTGATGAGTCAGCTAAAGCTGCAGTCCTTAAGGGCCTAGGTTTGTCTAACCCTGCCTGGGACATTCTTACACTCCAACCCACATCTCGCTCTCACTCCCTGATATTCATCAAACTCTGTCCTATTTTTACCAATTCTTTCAGCCTAATATCCAAGCGTTGTCTTATTTTGTTAAGACTCACAAACAGCCTACTTCTGAGGACTTAAGTTTCTTAAAATCTATCACTGCCTCTTACAAAATCTGTCAGATGTCAGACTCCAACTCCTGGTATCATAGCACCCCTTTTCCTACCCATCAAGCTAGAGGCTCTCTTCTTGGATTCAACTGGCAATTTGACTTTTGTCAAACAGGCCAAGTACATTCTTTGGACCTCGTGCATTCACAATTAACAAACTCAGGTTTCTTATCTCTTCCCAATCACATTTGGTGAGCCTTCCTCTAGTGTGGACAATTTTCTCATTCTATCTTAGACATGCCCTTGCATTTTCATGGTGTCAGGAAAGGGAAAGCATTTCTTGTCTAACTTTCACAGGAACTTCAAAAGGACGGCTCTCAGGCTACAAAGGTATCTCTTCCTGTGTTTCTTATCTCTTCCTCTGAGAGATCATACCCCATTTCTTTTGCCATTTGGTGTCTCTCTTATGGAACTTCCTCTAGTCAGGACAGTTGTCCATTGCCTGTCAACATTGTAGACCAAATTTGCTCTCTAGACCTTTTCTCACATTCTACCTAAATGTCCCATTTTTTCAAGACATCCAACTCGGACTCCCTTGTCCACCTTTTTCAAACCTTTCACCCATTTTCTTTTCTTTCCACCCCCAGGATGTGCTCTCTTTCCAGACCTCCCACCTTGTCCCCAAAGAAAAATGAGAACTCTAGTAACTGTGCTTTGCCCCCACTGGAGGCGTGGGCCATCCTCCCTAATATTCATTTAAAAGTCATCTGGAGAATTGAGGTTCTTGATCACACAGTCTTTCCAAATATGATTAGGAAACTGCTCTGTAGGCAGATGCTGGGAACCAATCCAAATTGCTGTCATGCCTACATCTGTTTTTCCATATAAATTTAAGGAGAGTAAAGAGATTACCCGAATCATGTGGAGATTTTCCTCTATGGTTCAGAACTTAGGGAAAAATGGTCACTACCTCCAAGTAGAGAGTTGTGATAAATGTCTGTAACATCAGGGAGAGTGAATGCAGGCATGTATTGTAGAAGTTATTAAGGATAAAGAAAAATCTGTGGCTCTGGGTAGAGAGTTTGACAGATTGAGATATTTTTCTAAAGTCCTGGTTTGATATTTGCTTATTCACTGGAATTGATAAAAGATATTTGGTTTGTCTTATGAATTACCCCACCGATGGCCATATGGCTCGTTGATGCCAGCTAGCCAGGGTTTTTTACTCTTGATATTTACCACAACAGGAAGCTCTCCCTTCTGTGGGCTCCACGGAAATTCTGGTTCATTTCTATTACCCTATCAGGCTCATTGTTTGCCACCTTTTTAAAAATTGTTTAGTCTTCATGATCTGACTTTGAGTTTTTGGTTATATTATTATTCTGGGAGAGAGTGCAAGATACAAGCTTTTCTGGTTACAGACTAGGAACACAGTATTTTATTTTGTCTTTGTGTTTTTAAAAAGTGGGATTAGGCTCAGAAAACCTCCAGAGTCATGCTGATCAGATTTGATAGAGGTAGACCTGAAAAATTTATTCAGAGAATCAAACAAAAGATATCTCAATTCCTAAACTTTTGTCTTGAGAGTTGTAATTTCTTGCCAACAGAATCCTGGTCTCAAGGACGGCTGGGTTCAGGACTGGCTCACAGAATTTGCTTCAATCTTCCTCCCCCCTAAATGTCTTGAAGAAGTTATAGAGAGGTTGCCACTTTGGGGCTGGAAGTTATTTAATTTTTGATTGTAATTTAACTCTCATAAACAGTAACTAAGCTTAAATCATTGTTTGGTATAGAATTTACAAAAATTTCTCAGGGGTTTGGGCCAGTCCTTCTATTGTTTCTCAAACTTCAAACCTGTGAGTTAATGTTCAAATACCCATCCTGAGTTTGTGAGAGTGCTTTCAAGATATAATTAAGATATAAAGACAACAGTCCAGATTTCTTTATAGATAGATGTTTTTTCAAAAATGTCAGAAATCAAAATTTGAGATTTAAAGTTATTTATCTTTTGTTGAGACATATCTCCAACAGGATGTGAACATCTCTTAAGCTCAGGTAGTACAGAGGCAGCCACTACATACCTGTTTCAGCTGCAGACTAATACTGTCCAGAAAAAGGACAAATTATGCAGAATAGTTCCCTGATAAACTCTGCCAAGACAGGGTGATCCCTTCAAGTCTGTCCCAGAAGGCTGAAGGTTTCATGTTGCTAACAGGGGACTGTGCTAGTGGAATTTGTCTCTACAACCCTCAATTCTGGATTAGGCTTTGTGTATAGATATTTGGTCATTCTCAGATTTCTGACAGGGGGGACTGATTATAGTCTCATAGCCTATCCTTCATATTTTATTATTGGGATAGTTCCAACCAGGTAAATGTTCTGTCTAACTGTTATAGTGATGGATTGTTGTTCAGTATATCATCTGGAATGATAATAATTGTATTCAATTTGTATGTAAGTGAAAAGGCTTTTTCAAGGGAATGTTGTGGTTTGCCCCAACAGATGCAGCTGCTAGTCAGGACTCCAAAGCTCAGGTGAGATTAGAACCACACATTGAATCTTTCAGGACAAAGGAGGACTGTCATTAGGGAAACTGGAAGTTTGAAGGAAGAGGAGAAGACTAGGAGAGAAAGGGGAGACAGGAGGGGGGAGAGGGGTGAAGAGATCTGTAGGCAAGAGGCTGGTGATGAATTCTGCTCTGTGTAATCCAAATAATGTTCTCAAGGATGGATCATGCCTACATGTTTCTGTTTTTCCAATTGGATCAAAAAAAAAAAAAATAAAATAAATATAATGGTCTCTTTGCTTGATTTCTCTTTGACCAGACAAAAGATGATTGTAAAAATTGGCCAAACAAATATGGGCTGTCCATATTGTTCTTGCCAGATGTGATACGCTAGGATCACAGACCAATCATTTCTTCTATCAACAATGCAAGACCCTCTTCTTCTATATACAAGACCCATGGAAACCCAGTGGGAGACAAGAGTTGTTAGTAAGCTCTACCATAAGAAACAAGTTGACACCCCACTGAGTTCTATCCACATCCATAGAAAATATATCTCAATTGCCCAAACTCTAGATAGCAGAAAAATAGAAGTAATTAAACACTCCTCTGAAGGCCTTACCTCATAAATGTTACTACTAACTTGTCATTTCACCCTTTGCTTCAGACCTTGACCTTGGTGTACCAACTACTTAATGTCCCCTGACCTGGTCACTTTAAAGAATGTCAGCTATGCGCACCCTTGGAACCTACACAATTGCCACTTATAGCTAGTGATACTGCCAAATAACATCATCTCACCTTGTATTAGCTGCCCTGATTCCAATGCTGCCATGATCCCATACCTTTTTTATCCCTCTTTTTGGCATGGCAAACTGTTTTAAGACATCCAGGATATGTTCTGTATGAAGACTAAGCTCCCTAGACTGCAATAGAACCACAACCCTTGATATTTCATCTCTGCCAGTGTCCTGCATCCCAAAACATCAACTCTTTGTGGTATTTAGGTATGTCATCGCCTGCCCGTCAGCTGGTCAGGAGTTTGCATGGTGGTACTCCTTTTCCCTGAACTAGAAGTAATCGAGGGAAATGATGCCCTACCAATCGCAGCTGTAGACACTATACCTGCCCAACACAATGAGAGGGCAGTTCAGATTGCACCACTCTCGGTCACATGAGGAGTAGCTATAAATACTGGTGTGGGAAAGGCAGGGCTAACTACTTAACCCTGTACAGTAAGTTCTCTTCCCAGCTTGGCTACAGTTTACAAGAAACCATGCTCTCCATCCAGAGACAGATCATTTCTTTGGCGCTGTGGCAGAACCAACCAGGAACTAGATGCCCTGACAGCTAAAGAAGATGACCTTTGCATGTTTCTCCTAGAAGAATGCTGTTTTTCATCAACCAGTCTTGGATAGTAAGAAATAAAATCCAGCAGCTACAATCACACATTCAAAATCACAGGGAAGGTGAGGCCTCTAATTCCTGGATTTTAAGAAACACCTTATATGGAAATGGATACTGCCCTTTGTAATGCCTTTTCTCCTCATTTTTCTGACATTAATATTTGCTCCCTGCCTTATGAATCTTGTTTTCACATTCCTTCAACCTCAGATTAAAAAAAAAATCTCTAACCAAACATTTAATCAGTTCCTTTTAAATGATTACCAGCCTCTGTGCACAGAGAAGTCTGATGTGAATGCCTACCAAGTGGACCCAGAGGGTGAAAGTCAGCTACACCCCAAAATTGACAATGTCCCTAGACATTAGGAAGCAGTTTAAGAGATCTGACTGCCCCTATTTCCCTTTCAACCATAGGCTTCCCCCTTTTTCCCTTCTCTTTATGATAAAAAAATGGTGGTATGTAGGCATCAGAAACTGTTTATGGTTAGTCCCCAAATCCAGCAATGACATCACCCCAGGCAACAAGGACTCTCTTGTACCTGTTATCATGGTAACCACCACACACTCCCAGTGTATGGGTGTATGTTTCACCTGTGCAATTCACCTGTGCACAGTGGTGCATGTGATTATGTCACAGCCTGAATAAAAGGCAGAGACCTCCAACCCCTTCCCTCTTCCTTTCCTCCTCCCTCTCTTCCTTGCTCCCCTCAATAGACCTCTTCTTAGGGGACTGTGTGGGCCTGGTGTGATCTGTCCAGATATGAGCCGCTTTCTAACGTATCACCTGTAGCGGTGAGTTTAGTTACACAGCTTTACCTTTATGGTCCAGGCAGGCAACATGCATGCCCCCACCCAGGAGCAATGCAGATTCATGAATCACACTCTCACACGTACGCACGCACGCACGCACGTACGCATGCTCGCCCAAGTCAGTTAACTTTTGACATGCCGAAACTGGGCACTCCTAAACCTTCCCCTGTTAGCGCATGCTCCCCTCCAGTACTTCTGAGACTCCTCACTAAACCTCCCTCTGCTACCCCAGGTCTAATCAGAGAAGTGGCCAGTGACCACTTACTCAAATTCTTATATGGTTGGTTGGCTTTCCCTCCTCTAGCTCTTCTGTCTCATCTTTCTCCCCTGAGTCATGGCAATTCCCTGTTTCTCCTCTCCTCTCGGGTGGCCTAGCCCAAGCAAACCTATGGCCCCTGCTCTGTCTCTCTTTGCCCAAACATAACCCTCTGGCATCCTTATTGATATATCAAAACGAATTGGGGTCAAGGACTTTCAGTGTTTGGACATGCAGATTGCCAATTAAATCAAAGCATTAGAACCATCCCCCAACAAGTGATGCTATTTGGCATTATAATACGCAGGAAAAGACCAAACCTCAACAACCCAATGAACTGAAGCCCTTTGGGTTCCAAGGTCAAAGAAGAGAACACCTTGATGCTATTTGCACCTCATGCATTCACACCAGCAAGAACCATCCAGTTCTCCTGAGCAGAATTTGAATCAGGTGCTTATCAGGGATGCTTATTAAACTCACTACTGTAATTCCCATTTTATGCCATAGCTAGGGCCTTTTTTATCTATCAACTCAACTGATAATTTATTCCTTGAAAGAAACAGAGAGTGAGTGAGATTCCAAACAACAACCAATAGTTAAAGATCCCTGATCTGCATGTTAAATAGATATGTATACTCAAGGAAATTTGATGAGATTCAGGTGGAATCTTCTTCATAAAATAAAATGTAATCAAATAAGAATTATGTTGTGGCAAAAATGGCTGGCATCAAGGACTTTTAAGGGCAGTTAATGAGTAATGGGTAGTGTTTGAAGGGATCACACTATATGGTTAGAGAAATATGTTTTATTTTAAAATTGCTTTTATTTTATGCAATTAACTTCAAGTTTTTAAATATTTATTGTGAGCACATTGAGATTATCTGGAGATATACAATTTATCATTAAAAACAAACTAGCTCATAGGAAACAATTTTAAAAAAATTAAATTAAAGAATTAAAACACAACCTGTAATTCATTACATGGACTGAATTAAATAATAAAGAATATTTAGCTTGAACCACTCACTTCAACACAAAACATTCATTGGTATGCTTTCCTGGAAGCTAACCCAAGAAACAAGAGCCATGAGAGTTGATTTTTAACACAATGGAGCCAGAAGGATTTGAAGTGCTTTAAGGTTGACCCTTGAATTCAGAGCATCATGGAAAAGTGTCAGCAAAATTGAAGTCAAACAGGTGTGTTTTTGAAATCATTTTGCTGCTGAGGCAAAAGCAAGATTAATCAGTGCAATGAGCTTCATTTCCAGTAAAAACACAACAAATTCAAAGGCAAACTAAGCATATTTGAGGTTTTCTTTTTGTGCTTTTCTTTGATTCAATAAGGAGAAGAAAAAACATAATATTTTGAGAAATAAAATCCCTCTCATGTTTCTTTATTTCTTATCTAAAAGAATAAAACATAATAATTGAAGATTATAAGGACACTGCTTAATGAAGGGTGCCAAATTAGAATGTACTTTCAAAGACAGTGTGGCCTAAGATTCTTCCTCCATTCCCCACTTATACAGACAAGAAGAAGGCTGAAATTCTCCAGGGATGGCTTGAATATTTAAAACATTGGAGCGTAAACAGAGACATGATAATTTCTAGAACATAGTAAGGAAAACGTGTTTATCAACATTTTTATAATTATTAGTTATTTTTGCTTTGTTTTAATGGAGGTGCCACCCAAATTGGCTAACGGGACATTCAAATAATGTCGACTAAGATCCTCAATTAAATTAGTAGCTGTTATGTGCCAAATACCATGCGCAACTATTGTCCTTAACTTTCACAATAATCTAGTGCTGCCACTATTGTTCTGATTTATAGTGGGGAAGTTGGAGGGACGAAATCAGTTGCACAGGAAGTCATGCAGCTGAAAAGTGGCCACATCATCATTTTATTTAGGCAACTGTGTTGAAACAACCATTCTTAACAACTAAATTAAGAGTTCACAACAAACTAATGAAAACAAGATTCATTTTGCTCACGATTGAAACACAGATTAAGTGCAATTCAAAAATGCCACACGTCAGCTTCTGCCTGAAATATTTGTGGTAAATTGTTGGGCAGGACATATTATAGTATATATAGTCCAATACATAGTATGTATTGGAGAGTGGATTGGCAACAAAGAGTATCCATAGGGTCTCAGAGTATCTTATTATGATTTTCTGTCTAAATCCCTCTGGCAATGAGGGTCTCTAAACTGACATTCCATATTACAACTCTCTATGTGTCAGACTCATGCTGTGACATCTCAAAGAGTAAAGCAAGGGCCATAATGACCTCGGATATATTCTCATATGTGCCTGATGGTGCCTTTCACTTTTAGGATGCAGAACTAGGGCAAAGTAGCTCCAATTTCCAAGGTAGTAAATTAGACTTCATATAACCTATAGTCTGTCAAATAAACAAACCATTGTTTTCTTCCAGTTACTTAGCAAGCATGGACAATTAATCTTCACAATTTCTCTACAGTTTTCACATGAATAATTAAGGATGGATTTTCAGGCTACTCCCTGTTGTTTAGTTTTCCCCATGACAAAAATATGTTTCTCTTAAAGAATGATTTTTTTTTTGCAGAGTCCAATGCATTACTAGAGAATTCCTAGCTGTACTCAAACTCAAACCTGACCAGGTTATTTCTATATTACAACTACCTTTTGCTGAGACAAAAGCCCAACACATGCTGAATTTCTTGTAAACAGGTAAGAACTCTTCAAGTTCTCTCTCTCTCTCTCTCTCTCTCTCTCTCTCTCTCTCTCTCTCTCTCTCTCTCTCTCTTCCTCCTCCTCCTCCTCCTCCTCCTCCTCCTCCTCCTCCTCCTCTCACTTTGGACCTTTAAAAATCTATTTAACTCTGATTCCTGACATATTGTTTTTCCTGTAAACTTTAAACATGACTGAAGTCTATGTGTGGTGTTAACCATGAGTTCATGTCTATGGTGATCTCCTCCTGGGTGCTTGTGATGAATATTCTTGTTGGTCAGCCTGAGTACATTAGGAGTTATTGAAAATATAAGTGTATACCCGTGAAGAATGTTTTCCTAAATAAATAACTTTAAGAGGGAGGAGCTACTTTTAATCCAGATCCTTTGATGTGACAATATATAACTTTCATCCAGATTTTTGAGGTGATTCAGCTTTAGTTGGGACCCGACATATGCTGCTGGCAGTCTATGGAGAGGACATGGAAGAAGGACACTTGCTTTCTTCCTGCTGGCTGCTTCTCTTGCTCTCACTGGCATGTCAATTCCTTCACTGGCATTAACATATACTTCTTTAGATTCTATAATATACCGAAGACCAGCTAAGACATCTAGGCATGTGAACTGAATAACTGCTCGATTCTTGAACCTTCCCTTGGTAGATTTCCATTGTTGGGATAGCCAGACCACAACCTGAAAGCCATTCTAATAAATCATCATTATATTGATTCATTCTGTCAGTTCTGTTCCTCTAGGGAACTCTGACTGATATAGTGCTATTAGTCCAGGATATCCTACGATTCCTTTGAAAAGTATTTAACCAATGCACTTGTATGTCTATCACTTGTATAATAAGAATCATGAATGTTGTGTTATCACAGCTATGGCAACTTCAAAAAGAGAGCGAAGCCAAAGGTATTGTCTATGGTGACAGGAAAAATTAAATTCCATACAGCAAAAATGTTGCTTGATGATGCTCAAGAAAAGGGGTCCATCACTTAGAATCTTTGGTACCCATGGATCTCACCATTAATTTACACGGTACTAAAACTAAAGATCTGGCTTCTTCAGAACTCAGGAATATAAAATGTTCTTAGAAACAGTAGTTGGAGTTTAGAATTGGATGCTGTTCGCAAGACATGCAGTGTATGCTGGGCTGAGGCTTTGTTGTGAGTAACAGATGGTTATAATTTAGAAATAAAACTGTCAGGTTGGCTTTAAGTACAGAAGTAGTGAAGGAAAGGCATGATTTTCTAAATAAGAGAATCATTTCCTTTCTTTAAAGTGTGCAAAGATAGCTTGTGAGTTCTAGCATTATAGGAACCCAAACTAGAGCATGCTTTCAAAGCTGAGCCTTTTGTATGCAAATGCTACTGTGAGAACTGAACTTTGAGTATCATTGTACATCTACTTCTCTGTCCAGTACATACGACAACTATTATTTCTGTTATTGACTCCTGAACAATAAATAAAACAAATATCACTTTAATCCACATCTTTATCTTTATTCATTGATCCTGGAATAGCTCTGCAGTTTAATTCACAATTTTATCCCCTTTCCTCTATTACCCATTCCCAAATGCAAAAGCAGTAATATATTTCATTATCCATATTAAGTGTATTCAAACTAAAAGATGGACTATTGTGATAACCATGATAGTTTGTATATATTTTACTGAGTAACATAGTTCTTTGTCAAATTCATGAATATATGCAATATTGTATATACACACATCTCCCATTATCTAGCCCTACCCCTTTCAAGGGGTCCTACTGAACTACTACTGTTTCTTACTAACAGACTAAGGAAGATAGGCTTTATTGCCGTTAGTGGTACACCTACCAATTACTTACCAGGCCCCAATGGCTAGTATAAACCTAGTGGCCACACAGATAGTCCTGGTTAAACTAGATTGGTCACAAAATAAAAGCTTGATATGTATTAACTGTAAAAAGAGAAAGAGAGATTGTTGCTAATTGTTTTAAAGTTTAGAAGACTTTGGTCTTCCCCAATCTTTGAGTTTATACTTTTCAACATACAATCTTAGAGCTACTGTCTAAGTTCAAGTGTCATGATGTAACCTCTGCATTCTTCAAGTTTGAATCCGAAGTATTATTAAATTCCCAGGATAAGACTTACTGTCTAATACCAGAAGTTCTTATTGAAATCACAGAATAAAATAAGACTTAGAGAATAGAGTGGGTAAAACACAGGCTATGGTTGATCTCACTCATATTACATTTTAAACCTGAATCAAAATAGCTATGGAAATTTATGAGCATCTGAATTTAAAAAACAAGTGTTTTTATTGATTTTAATTGTAGAAATCTTTAAGCCATTGCTATAAACTATCTTATGCCATCTGAATAAATATGTATTTGTACACATACAAATTTAGGAATATATTCATTTCCCCTTTAGTAATTTAAGCATAGAGAACAGCTCCACATTTATCTGTAAAATGATGGCTACAAAATATTCTTTGTTCCAAATATTCAATATGCATAATACTAAAATAAACATTTTCTTGATTTTAATAACTTCCTAGGCCCTAATCCTCAACCAAGAATTCACCCTATATATTTCCTATGCTTGTTTTACCATTCAGTATTTTAGTGAAAATAAATCTAGTGTCATCATTTTAAAATGAAGGATTATCTTTGAATTTAATTTTGGTTCTAAAAGTAAATGGCCTGACACCCAGGATGCTGGTCTTGAACTAATGGCCATTCAGAGCCTGCCCCACATGGGTATATAGCCCATATATATATATATGTATATATATACAGCAACCAAAATTAGATGAGATTGATGAAGCTAAAAAAATTAAATGCCAAAAAAAAATTAAATGGCTTGTTGAATGCTGTTTTGAAATCTGGGAAACTATATTGCTGTTCTTTTTTTATTGAATATTTTTTATTTAAATTTGAAATGTTATTCCCTTTCCTGGTTTCCCAGACATAAGCCCCCTATTCCATGCCCTCTCCTTCTTCTATAAGGGTGTTTCCCTCCACATTCATGGCTGCTTCCCGCCCCTGAGACTTTCCCCTACACTGAGGGTCCCATCTAGGCAGAATCAAGGGCTTCTCCTTTCTTTGGTTCCCAACAAGGCCATCCTCTGATACATATGTAGTTGGAGCCTTGGATAAGTACATGTATTGTCTTTGGGTAGTGGTTTAGTTCTTGGGAGCTCTGGTAGGTTGGCATTGTTCTTATGGGGTTGGAAGCACCCTCAGCTCTTTCAATCCTTTCTCTAATTCCTCCAACAAGGGCCCATTCTCAGTTCAGTGGTTTGCTGCTAACATTCGCCTCTGTATTTGTCATGCTCTGGCTGTGCCTCTCAGGAGACAGATATATCCGGTTCCTGTCAGCATACACTTCTTAGCATCATCAATCTTATCTAGTTTTGGTGGAAGTATATACATGGACCACAGGTGGGCCAGGCTATGAATGGCCATTCCTTCAGTCTCTGCTCCAAACTTTGCCTCCATGTCCCCTCCTATGAATATTTTTGTTCTCCCTTTTAAGAAGGAGTGAAGCATCTGCACTTTGGTCATCCTTCTTCTTGAGCTGCATGTGGTCTGTGGATTGTATCTTGGGTAATTCAGGCTTTTGGACCAATATCCACTTATCAGTAAGTGCATATCACATGTTTTTTTTTTTTTTGTGAATGGGTTACCTCACTCAGGATGATGTTTTCTAGTTCAATCCATTTGCCATTGAATTTCATGAACTTATTGTTTTTGATAGCTGAATAGTGCTCCATTGTGTAGATGTACCACATTTTCTGTATCCATTCCTCTGTTGAAAGGCATCTGGGTTCTTTCCAGCTTCTGGCTATTATAAGTAAGGCTGCTTGACCATAGTGGAGCATGTGTCTTTGTTGTGTGTTGGAGCATCTTTTGGGTTTATGCCCAGGAGTGATATGGCTGGGACCTCAGATAGTGCAATGTCCAATTATCTACCGGAAACTCTAGTCAATTTTTGAGAGTGGTTGTCAGAAGTTGCAATCCACCAACAGTGGAGTGTTCCTCTTTCTCCATCCTCATCCATTGTTGTCCTGTGTCTGAGTTGAGGTGAGAATGAAATGACTAATGGTGAGCCTTTTTGGTACTACCATCTGTTGTGCTCTGCATTTTTCGTGGGGTTGTTGGCTTTCTGGAGTCTATCTTCTTGTGTTCATTTTAGTTTTGGATACGTCCCTCATCAGATGATCACAAAGAAGATCTTTCCTGTTCTGTTGGTTGCCGTATGGTCTCAATGACAGTTTCCTTTATTTCACGGAAGTTTTAAATTTTTACCTAATTTCACTTATGATTTTGATCTCGCTGTTATGCTATTGAAGTTTTATTATTTGCAACTATATTAAGAGGTCAGATTATAAAAAATTAACTCTATGTTTTCTGGAAAATTGTACAAAATGTAACTTATGTCTAATTATTTCTTCTTTGATTTGCAGAACACATGGACAGACTTCTAATGTATTCCAGTATGTTCTAAAGGTCAGAAGAGAAATGCCTTTGTATATTAAGAAGAAAGGCCTTTTCCTTGTAAAATTTGTTATAATTCAGATTTAACTAGCATGTTGAGGCTATTGATGAAATAAGAAACACAAAAAAAAAGAAAGACATCATTACATGGCAGGAGCAATTCACATTTTCTCACATTGATGGACCTAAATATCAGGCATATAGATCATCAAATATTGAAATATAAGATCTAGAAAGACTAGATCTCACCGTCATTTTCAATATTAATTTCAAAGAGAGAGATACAGGAATAAAGAATGCAGAGAAATCAATTAATGAACAATTAGGTAAGTTTAAATGCCAAAAGTGACATGGAAAGAATAAACAGTTTGGAGGACCTGTTCTAAATTAAAATTGCCTTTGCACTAAAGAGAGAAGTCAGTCCACTTATTACATATAAGTCATACTGGAATAGAATGAGGAAGGTTGTCCAAGAATGCTATAGACAATTTAACGTTTTCTTTTGTAGTTGTTACAAAGTCAACATTGAATGAATAGTATTCTCACAAGGAAGAATTTCTCTGCCATATTTTCAACGTTGACACAGATTTTCATTTCTTAGATATGAATTGCACTGATTGACATTATATTGGAGCAATAGCAAGTCAAAAATGATGAGAGAGTCAAGACTAAATGGGAAGAATGTGGCTGACCGGAAGACACAGTCATAGAAACAAAGAACAAAGAGTTCATAGAGAATGTGATGCATATTTGAGGAATACAGAAATAAGAACAAAAAAGTAAAACATATCTAGTATGGCAGGAAAGGAATCCAACAATTTTTTCCTGAATACGGATCAAATATATTCAGCTCATAGACCTGTCAAATATTGCAAACAGAAGATAGCATTATAATTTCAAGCTGGTTTTTGAGGATCTGTTATTTATGACTGGCACCTGATTGCCTGCTCCAGTTAAAAAACAAAAACCAAAACAAAAACAAAAAACCCAAAAATTGGACAAATAAAACAAACAAACAAATCCATCCCAAAAACCAAAACCAACTATTTACTTAATTTGTTTATAAGGGCTTTGATATTACCAGTCCAGATGTCTCAGAGCTCTCACAGAAAAATGAGGCTTAAGCTGTTTGTTTAGACCATAAGAAATATTCCAGTCCTGTTAGGGAGACAGACTAGGCAGCCTCACCACTCACATCTGAAACTCAGTCAGGAACAGTTCTAAGACATTGCTTTTGCAGTCATCTCTTCCTTACATGCATATACGTGTTCTAAGTGGGCTGCCATCCTTCAAATAAAGAGTATTTGGAAAAGATATTCCAAGTTGACGCCAGGTGCCCCCTCCCTGAGATTATGGTCACTAAGAGCATGTCTGAAATCCCTAATGGAACCAAACGCCTGAATGACAGCAGTTGTCATTCACTAATTGGGAGAATGGTGTTGGGGAAAGCAGTGGTTAAAAATTATCTAAACTTTGAAAATGCCTAGTGTCTGGCTTGTGAGAACATGCAAAGCGTTTTGAAGAGTGAGATAGAATAGATGAATAATTACAATGTTTTGTCTGCCATTTAACTATCTTAAGAGGAGAGGTGCCAGTCGTTGCTTCATTAATGAGGAAATAACATCAGAATGTGCTGGCACTGTGCTAACTATTTTACCATGCATCCAATTTCCAAAGTCTTTATGAAGGTTATTATCTTCCTAATAAAATGGAAAAAGAAAATCATCTTTAATTTCAGTCAATTGGAATTGAATGACTTTCATCATCAGAGTCAGCTCACAGAATCTTTTATTAAACAAGAGGCCTCATTCATTCTAACTCCAATCAAAACTCCTCTTGGCTTTGTTGCAGAAATAATCATTTACCACAAGGAAGGTTTTCATAATGCTAGTAGAAACACAGGTTTTAAGGAGTTAACAGAGACACCTGAAGATATTACCAAAGTTGTAATTGCAGTCCAGATTTAGACCAAATTAAACACAAATAATGTGTCTGAATTTCAGAAACAAAAACCTAAGCGATTGAATTATTCGATATGCTCATTAAATATGAACTAGAGTGATTTGGGGTTCCTGGGTACAGAGGGGCTGTTTCTACTGTCAGAAGCTCATCTTATATATCTTGAGGAGGCCATCAATAATAAATAATTGTAGAATGATAAAATGTAATGCATGCATGGAGTGATGAGCAAGGAAACAAATTAGGGGACAGCTCAAAGAATAGGTAATCATCTGGTGAAGATATGAAGATGTCAAGTAATCCCCCATAAAAGCAAAATGGTTCCTAATAAATGATCAGGTATCATGACAAATGACAGTGCCCTTGGAAGTAATGGAGGCATTAGAGGACAGTAATGTACTGAAAATAAGTGTGGCACCATTTATCAGCCTGTTTGCTTTTGCCTACATCTCAATTTGTAATTTTAATTTGGGCAAAAATAGTTTGGCTTCAGACAAGTTCTCTTCATCAACATAAGATAATTAAAAATCACTCATCTTTTCCAGGCCTCTCCAGGCCTCCCTCTTCTCCATTACATTGTTAGGCACTATTTTTGCTTCCTATGACCTGGATGACCTTTATTCTCTTCACTGTGCATGCTGTCACAAGATACATACTCATTGAGCATTTTTGAATCAAACTGATATAACAACTGCTTTATTTAAGACAACAGTTTTCAAGATGTAAACAAATATCAAAAACAAGAGGGGTGTTTAAGATTAAAAAAAAAAACACAATAATGTACATGAGATAGAACAACCAAGCAAAGAAGAAAAAATTGATATTTCAGAATGGACAAATTCTAAGAATTAATTTATTTGTTGGTGTTACAAAATGGAGAAATTTGTGGAAGTTTACACTTCAAAATACATATCAACCTCTAAAACAGGAAAAAGCAATAAATAAAAAGATATATCTCCTTGTCATATGTGTTGATAGGTTAATTGAGCTTGCTTAATGCAATTAAACAATCCAATATATTTGAAATTGTGCCATGGAGCCTGATAGGCAAAACATTGTTAAACCAGAAGTACCAATTAATTACTTTATTGGACCATTAAACATCTGGCTTGCCTTTGTTAGTCAATTAACTTAAACAGTTCATTAAAAACCAATGAAACATGACAGAAAAAAATTAGAGGCTTTGTTTTTTTTTTCCTTTGCGTTTACCTATGGATTAAAAGATTTTATTTTCTTGTGAACTCTGATATCCAAAGGTATAATAGGAAATCAGAGGCCTATTTGATTGATGGGAAATTCTATAGCCAAGATCAAAAGAGGAAGGCAAAAAACCATTTGTTTTTAATAACTGAACACAAAGAATACTACAGAAATATGTAGAGGAAAAGCCCTTTTCTAATATACCTGAGCCAGATCCTTAATGGAATGTTTTCTTTAGTTCGGTGGTAGATTACTCAGCAATCATTTTCTTTTAGAAATGATCAAAAACTTTAGAATATTGAATAAGCATATATATATATATATGCAATTAAATAATCAATATATTTAAAATGCATGAGTCTGATAGGCAAAACATTGTTAAACAAGTACAAATTAATTACTTTATTGAACCATTAATCATATGACTTGCCTTTGTTAGCCATTACTTGAATAGTTCAATATATATTATGTGATATATATATATATATATATATCATATATAAAATATATATGATGATAGAGTAATTAGATGACCGAATTTCACCCTCAATTAAAATGTGCATTTCTTTTTATCTCCACAGGCCATAGCTATATTAATAAATGTGTCTATACTTAGATCTATTGAATATAAATATTATATTGTATAACTTATTTCTAAATATTTATCTCACACCTTCATATCTGAGTTTAAATAAGATTCTTGAAAGTCTATAGTATTTTATTCATTTATTATTGAATCAAACAACTGGAACTATAATTATTATTAATATTTTTCATTTTAAGTCCACTCGAATATTTTATAAATAAAATTCTGCTCTTATGCAACTATATTCTTTGAATAATATGAGATATAAATATCAACTTCTAGTTGCACTGGTAGCTGCAAGTTTTTGTGTGCATTTTTCAAGCTGGAAAGCATTAATTAAGTAGAAGTAATTAAACCAGTAGGTATAAACAATTAATTATTAATTAAAATCTCAACCTTGAAGGTTCTATTTAGCTCTGAAAACAAAAAAAGTAGATCTGATTATTTCCAAAATCTTCATATTGATGGAAGAAATAGATATACCTAAAACTTAGACTATAACAGCATTAAGAATAAAATTTTTTGTGTGTTTGCCTATAGGCTTCAGGATTGAAATGAAGGAAGGACTAATTTATGTAGCCACAAAACCTACTAACAACACATCTTATGTAGGTAATTAGGGGAATCATAATAAATGATTTGGAAAAAGACAGGACTATTCCAGTCTTATTCAAAAAATTCTCCATGTAGCCCACAATTCTCAACATCTGCCAGAGCTGGGACCAATATTCAGTGTTTGAGGATACAAGTGTTTTAAGATCTGAGGAAACTAAGTATTAAAAGACTAAAATAAAGAGGTCTGCTTTGTTAACTATGAACCCTAAAATCCAACTTCCTAGTGTCCATTGTGAGAATAGAAATCACAAGGAATACATCAAATTTAACAAGAGGGCTTATGTGAAAAAAAGAAAAAGATTAAGCCGTATGGGGGAGAGCACCTGGCTCTCAGTGCAGGTGATCACCCAGAGAGCTCAGAGGCAACTATTTGCCCACATTCCCAAACCAGAGGAGAACTATGTCCTCTGCCTTCTGGACACCTTTGGGGACCAGCAGTCAGGGGCAGGACCATGACTGCTCCAAAGCCAAAAACCTGTTGCCAGGAGCACCTGAGAGTAGAGGTAAGACCAACCCTGCTGCCCCAAGTGACCCTCCTGGTGGCCTTAGGACACACAAAGGCAGAGGTCATCTGGGACAGGACACTTCTTGTTTTTGGCTGTTCCAAGAGCCGAACCAGTCCCACAGTTCTCTTTACCTAAAACCCATGGGGGACAGAGCTGGACTCTCAGAAGTGTGGACAATCCTATATATATAGCTTTATATGAGAAGAGACAACTACTTCTGCCCACACCCTGATCTAAGAGGAACATGGTGTCCTCTGTACCCTTATAGGGCAGAGAGAGAGGACTTAGGAACAGTCAGGACAGGACCCTTCTAGTTTCTACCTGCACCAAGAGCTGGAAAACCAGTTGCCAGATTATCTACACACCTGAGAGCAGAAGGAAAGACCAATTTTCAGCTCAATAAGGCCCAACTGGAAGCTTCAGGTCACAAAACAAATATTCGTTCCCAGATCCGGCTGGAAAAAACAGGTCTACAGTAGTAGTGTGACACACGAGGCTTACAGGAGGGTCCAGCCACTGTCCAGACAGCAAAGAGACACACACAAGACTTAAGCAATTGAAACAAGATTGTACATCATCAGAGCCCAGTTCTTCCATCAATGCGATACTGGATGCCCAAACACACCAAGCGTAGATTTGGATTGAAAATCATCTCGCAGATGATGATAGGAACTTAAGAAGGACATAAATAACTCCTAAAGAACTATAGGACAAAACAGGTAAACAAATAGAAGCCCTTAAAGGAAACACAAAATCTCTAAAGAATTACAGGAAAACACAAACAAACAGGTGAAGGTGTGTTTTTTTTTAACACAATCCAGGCTCTAATAATGGAAATAGAAACAAAAAAAAAAATCACAAATGAGACAACCCTGGAGATATGAAAACCTAGGAAGAGATCAGGAGACATAGATGCAAGAATCACCAATGGAAATACAAGAGATAGAGAAGACAGAATCTCAGGGCAAGAAGATACCATAGAAAACATGGACAAAACTCACTCTTCTTCTCCCTCAAAAATGTGAAAAAAAAAAAAAAAGAAAGAAAACATAAAAAACCATCTCGAATCAAACTAGTAAATCCTAACAACAGAGGTAAATCCTATGACACAATGATGTCCAGTCTTCTCTCACCCATCACTACCCCTCAGGCACTAGGGAGAGCTGGCCTGGCCCAAGGGTCAGCGAGAAGTGTTGTGTTAATAGGTTGACTGTGGCACTCAGCAGAGCAGCCCTCTACACCTCAATTTGGGCAGCCTAATATAGCTGATGTACTAGTGAGTCATCCTGAGGAGAGAGTCACTACTCCTGAGATGATACCTCGCCAGGAGATGATGTGCCCTCCCCAACACCATTCCACTTACAGCAGACAGGGAGAAACACTGGGTTCATGAGATGTGAGAGCTGGTCCTGCCATCTCAGGTTATAACACTCAAGAGATAAGTTTTTACCACTTGGGCAATGCGGCAGTGGAGCTGGCCTGTTGGCCAGGACACAGATGAGTCACCCAAAGGCATGAGTATGGGAGATGATTTGCCCACTCATCTGCTGTGGGAGGCAGTGTAGTGGTAGTTCCTCTGCCCAACACCCCAACATCTGAGGCAGTAGGGGAGCTGGCCCTGGGTCATGAAAGCAGATGTACTGCCCTGCCCTCCAGCTGCAGCTCTCCAGGAGGCTGGGCACTGTGCTTACCTGGTCAACACACTAGTGCTGGGCCCTGATGGTAAAAGGCATCCACTAATGAACCAGCCAGCCCTGAGGGTGTGAGAGCAGGAAGGTGTCCCTCCCCCAGGTGGTCCACGACAGTTGTCAGATGCCTGCACCACTGGGCATGAGTGATGGAGACGGCTCTGGCTTAGGTGTAGGAGCCAGCCTGAAGGACATGAGAGTAGGAGAGCTGCCCTGCTCCTGGTGGCTACATTGTGGCTAGCCAGAAGAGGTGCAACAGCTCTGACTGGTGTTTACAGGTATGGGTGAACTGGCTTGCTGACCAACTCAGCTACCACCCAGGTCCAGATGCAGGACGTTGGGTTGGACGTCCCAAATCTATCATCTGCCAATGGTTGCTATGGTGAGGAGATCAAGTCCTGCTGATCCAAAGTTGCAGGATGATATCCATGATACAGGGCAACAACAGGATAACTTGGCAGAAAGAAATAAAATATTGATGGTAATACAGAAGCTAGAGGTCTCAACCAGGCCAAATGATTTCATTGCAGTGAGTATTTGCGAAGTGAAGATGTGTGGACAGAGGGAGTATACTGTAGGACATACTCACGACACACCATAGGGGAAAGATACAGAAGAAGGATTTTCTCTACTTTATTGGGCATTGCAAAGACTGAAGGTGTATGGGGAAGGGACAGGTGGGATGAGGAAGACTAGGTGCATGATAGGAAACTCACAAAGAATCAAACTCAAAAGAAAAGTTCAGGAAAATGGGAAAGGAGGGGAAATGTGCACATTCATGAAATAGTCTAGTGTATTTTTGAAATCAAAGAACTCCATGAAAATCGACGAAGACACCTGATAATCATAGTGTTTCCTCCTATGAGTTCAGAATCACATATCAAATAGTGGCAACAGACAAGTTTTAGTATCTGTTCCCATAGTTATTTTCGGTATTTTTAAAGGGCAACGTAAAGAAAAAGGGGCAGTGACATGATTTTTTGTACAGGGAGAGCACACCAGAAACTCAACACACACGCATACAATCTGCACCTCCATACGGCTGTACAAATCACAGAAACCATTACAGGGAATGGGGCAAGAACTGCAATAAATGCTAATTTTACCCTCAGGTCTTTGATTGTCAGAATATATGCATTCATTGGAAAATAAATAACATGTTTACATGGGAAACTGATTAGAAATGACAAAGTATATAAAAGGAGTGATAAACTGAAATATAAATAATTACAAAGACTTAAAATTTTGCAAACATGGTTAATGTGTATAAGAACTTAGATAATACTTATGCTTTTGTCAGAGAGCCAGATAGTTCTTTGGGGACATTAATATATATTCGTGCAATTTCCAAGTCACTTTGGTAAATATTTTCTATTTAAAAGAACTCTGCAATTAATAGATTGTATCCTTCCTACACAAAAGTCAGAGTAATACGAATAAAAGCAAAAATTGAACCAGATTCTAGAGCAATGATTCAGTATTCCTAAAATCATTAAAATTATCTGAAACGACATAAGTAAGGAGGCCCATATTAATAATTGTAATCACATGGACTGAGATTCTATAGTGTATGTAAAACAAGAAAGCATTGTCATCCACTAGCCATGGTGACGGGAGGACTGAGATAGTTTAAGGAATACAATCCTATTAGCATTGCATGTTTCAAAGCAACATGTATTGAAAACAGGTAATGTTTATATCTTCAAAAAAAAATGTTAGTCAAGGGTTTTACACAAGAAAATTGGACTGTCAAGTATAAAAACTGAATTCACCAACAATACAACAATACTGATACATGGTGAAGAATTAACTAGATAATGAGCTTGGGCCAAAAATAATGATGAAGAAAGGGTTCTAAACTGTAATGATCAGCAAAACATGTACTTAATTGGAAAAAGTGAGGACAAATCTCCATCAAGGAACACAGTTTGCTAAAAGCGGAGTTGTCATTCAATATAGATATTAGTATACTATATTTAGGAAAGAATTTAACCTTTTTGATCAGTTAATTTGTGAAAAATCTATAATGTATGGACATAACATGTGACAGTTGTATCCACAATACCCGGTCATAAAATTAAGCTGTATTACAGTAATTTGAACTTGAAAAGGGATTATTTTCACTTACTGACAATTACCTATTGTCAAAATAGGTTTCAAAAATTAAAATAAATTTTTAAGAGAGGTTGGGACAGAAGAACTTATTGTAAGTTTCTTTCTTTTCATAATCCATATTCTTTTTATGTGAAGATGACTTTTGGCTTTTTGGTGTTCATTGTATGTGTACAGAGCATGAAGTTACTTGCTGGACCTGGATCTGGAATACCTATGAAGTCATCTCCTCTTAGTGGGTCATGTGTCCTCGGAAGTCAATCTTTCTCTCTCAGGGTGGTGCTACTGTCCCAACAATGACAAGGTTTTAGAAGTGGTAGAATGAGATCTTTAGAAAACACCCTTGTACCTTGGACAATTTTATTCAAATATAATTTGGTATCTTTTTATTGTGTAAAGGAATATTACATAGGAAAAAGGCTTGGGTGATAATCCAGTCAAATATATCTAATATTTTAGAAATGACCTATGGACATCTACTACAACACCTTGCAGAAGATGTTCACATTGTAGTTCCATGTGCAATCCTGTGAGTAGATATGGGCACCTGCAGAGGCCATTTTCTAGTCTTGTCTATACATATTTGATAAGTTTATCAGCCATTTTAATGGTCCTTTATGTATTTGATTTGACTATTTAAAAGTCCATTTTTTATATGACTTTTCAAGTAATTAGGATTGTGAAATAAATTGTATTACAAATGCAAATTTTAAATGGGCTTAAATTTAGGTTATTTACTTTTCCTAAATATTATTAATACTCCTTTTAAGGATACTATTTTCTGCATTTAATTATATACTGTTGATGAAAAAAACGAAAATACAATGAGCTTCTCATGGGGCTGTTATCGTTTACTTTGGCAAATGTATGTGGTGTGTCTGGAGGTCATCAGAGGTTTGCATTGTGTTCATATACTCCATATTTGGCATATTTGCTTCCTGCTTTACAAGACAAGTAACTGCTGCACACTGATGGAAATAGAAACTGCTTTAATATAATCTAATTTAAATTATTCTCCCATTACAGCAGAGTTGCTATTTAATTTCTTTGCAAGAAGGTTTAGAATGAATACATTCTGTGATGATCATATGTTTCTGTTAGCTGTTTCTATAGTGATTGTTACTACTCATTTTTTTTTAAATTTAAGGAGTTTTTTTTTTTTTCTTTCTAACAAAATGCACCTTAATGTAATATTAAATTAGGTTGTAGTTGATTTGCAACTATTTTTCTTAGAAAATTTTATTTAAGTTTATATAACTGGTTTGTTTTTTAATTTTATTTTTCTTGGATATTTTTGTATTTATATTTCAAATGTCATCCTCATCCCTCTCCCTATCTCCTCTCCCTGCTTATCTGAGGATGCTGCCACTCCACCACCCTCCCCCTCAATGCCCGGGCATTCCCCCCGTTGGAGAAACAAGCCTTCACAGTACCAAAGAGCTTCTCCTCCTATTGAGTTGCAGACAATGCCATTCTCTGCTACATATGCAGTTGGTCATGGGTTCCTCCATGTGTACTCATTAGTTGATGGTTTAGTCCCCACGAGTTTAAAATCGAAACCACCCTGAAAATTCACCTTACAACAGTCATAATGCTGGATTATACCATTAAGACTGGTTTTCATTTGTTGGTGGTTTGGTCCCTGGAGTTCTGGAAATCAAAAACAAACTTTGAGACTCACCTACATGGATTATAACATGAAGATCAGCTTCTTGGATGGAATATGTTGGGAATAAGAGGGTTTAATGGTACCCACAAAGGGAATGACCAATTCCTTGTGCCTAAACTATATCTGCAACTTTTACTTAGGAAAGGATCTTTGATGCCATCCGAAGAATACAGAGATGAATAATTCTAGATTGAATGTGAACTCCATGATAATGACAACTGGGACTTAGAAGAGAAATTGAGGAGTTTGAGTCAGTACTGAAAAATGTGAAAATAGAAGCATGAATTAATTGATGCTGCTATGATTAAAAATTCAAAACTATGAAACCAAAGCAAGGTGGGTTTCTCCTTTAGAGATTTAAAAAGCATCATGTGTCTGGTACTTGGTTAAGGACTTATAACTAATAATTGGTACCATTAGGTTCTAAGTGTTTTAAAGCATCAAACTTTTATTATGTCATTTATTAACTTCAATCCTAAACACTAACAACATTTTGCTTCTTCAATATCAAAGAAAATTAAGATCTCTCATGGCAGCAGAATGAAAATGTTTCTTTTCTATCTTCAAAAACATACAAAAACAAAAACAAAGCAAATAATAAACTGTTATAATGACAAATTTTTTTTCATCAGAAAACATCAAGGCTTTGAATTCAGTGGCATCATACTGATTAAATGTTAAAAAGAAAATACTTGTTGATGCTGTGCCTACATTCATTTAATAGCCTTAATAAACAAAGAGTGAATCTGAAGAAAACAACCAAGGGCATTTGGTTAAAGATCATCCAATTTAGACTAATGAATTTTTTTCAACAAACGATGTCTGATCACGTGAACATTGGTCAGAAAGAAAATACAACAACAAAAACCAGAGATTTGTAGCAATGATTTCTTTTTCTTCCTTTTCTTGATCTTTAAAATATTTATTTATTTGAGCAAAATTTTAAAGGCACTTTATAAGTGGCAACAAACAATAAAGGTTATATTAAAGACAGAAAATAGTAAAAAACCCTAAAAAGTATATTTAGCCACCAAAATAATTTATCATAATAAATATTTTGCCAAAAACATAACAAAACAATAAAATGGGGTACATATTAACAGAGATCAATGGAGGAACTACAAATGCTGCAACATCATTTAAAGCAATGTTGAACATCCTAGGGTCAGAAATGCAAATTAAAATCACCTTGATATATCTCAGCTGGGTGTCAGAAAGATAAATTTTATTAACGCAAATTCATGGAGAGTTAAGAATTAGATAGAGAACCTCTGTTGTATACTGTAAACTGTAAGAACATGATACATTGTATGGTGAAGTTCTGAAAGACAAACACTACCAAGATTCAGCAAATGTACCCAGACATAGAATCAGTTAGATGCTCAACTTACCAGTAGATAATTTCATCCATGTTCATTAAAGTTATTTTGTTAGTAGGAATTTTGCTCATGACTCTCCGAAAAGAATGGGTAAGAAGATGTAGGTTTAACAATGGAGGCCGTTGTTGAACAAACACTATCATGAAATTGAGGCAAATGAGTCAATTAGAAAAGATGAGGATATAACCCAGAATGTAGTGAAGACAGGCGTATTCATCAAGATATTGGTCATCAATGGGATAACCAAACCACAATCTAGTAGACGTACAGAAGAAGCAGCGTTGTGCTGAAGGTATAGTGCAGCATAGATCTCCTGAAGGAAAATATTGCAAGTTAAGAGCAGAACAGCATCGTGTCAGTGGGGAAGAGAGATGGCTTTAAAGTATGTAAAATAGAGGCTAAGAAAGATTTTAGGTCAGCTCGAGGGTCAAAAACAAAACTAGTGCAAATGAAACTTTCAAATATACAGGCAATTGTCAATACTGATGAAGAAAGTCCCAATCATCTACCCTTGTCAACAATGAAGTTTCTAGAACAGCTTAGTTAGTATATGAAGAGGCAAACTGTATAGTATTGGTACTGAGGTACGAGATCATTGAATAGAATTGAAGACCCAGAACTAATACCTATGTGATCAATATTCCTTTGACATGGTTCCAAACCATCTGAAAAGAAAAGGATAGTATCAATAAATGATGTTGAGCTTGTTTGGAGGTCAGCATGTAGAAAATGCCTGACCCATTCTTATTTCTACAAACTTCACACTATGATCAAGGACCAGCATCAAAACCAGATACACTCAAATATAATAGATGAAAAGTGGGGGAAGAGCTTTGAACACATGGGCACTGGGGAAAATTTCAAGAACAACAATGGTTTTGCGCCTGCAGGATCAAGAATCCTATAATGACCCAACTTGCAGTGTTTCTTGTAATGCAAAGGACTATCTCATGGACATGAGGAAAACCAGACATATCTTACTATCTGAGCAAAGGCCAGTATATTTATATATGAAGAATCTGCAAAGACCTATATCAACATCTCCATGAAAATAAAAGATCTAGATGAATTCTCAGTTGAGGAAGCTATTAACGATGAGAATGAAGAATGTTCAACACTCCTGAAGATCAGGAACCCAATCAAACAACCCTGAGATTCCAAGTCAGAATTGTGTCAGACATGACTAAAATTTGCAGGAGGCCAGATGCTGGTGGAGTGGAGAAACAACACCTCCATTTTGGTGGATTTGTGATCAGCAACCACTTTGGTAATCAGACTGAGTGTCCAGAAAATTGGACAGATGTTTAATTTTCAATGAATTAAATATACTGATTCGATGAAATGCAAAAATGCTCTAGCAATTAGTACCTGGGAGTGTTGTTTATCAACAATCAAGAAGAGAAGAGAATAATAGAAGACATACCAGATATTTCCAGGAAGACACATGAACACACATACCACAGTTTTATACATTCACATCATAATTTAAGCCAAATCACAAATCAAATATCTCCAATACCAAAGATCAATTGAGGCAAGAAACCAACATTGACTGAGAGTTCACCTAATGAACAGAGAATGATAGTTTACCACATGCTCAGAGAACATATACTAGCATTTCTATCCTGGACATAATAAAGTTCACACCAGTGGGCAAAAATACAATGAAATGAAACTAGTAAACAACGTCAAATGAAATTAGTAACGAGGAAAATCACCTGCATCCAAATAATTCATAGTAAACGCAAATATCAAAGAATTTTATAACTACACTGAATATAAGGAAAATATAGCCAGTCAAAAAACATGACTGCTTAAACAAACAAAAAAATATACTTACAAACATAGAAATAGGAAAACAAGAAGAAATCTCTGTTCCACCATTTGAAACCATTTGGTAGTCTTATGCTGAAATCTCATATTCTGCTAGAGCAATTCATAGCCTTTGGAGAAATGTCATAGGAATACAAGTCTATAAATGCAGGTCTGGCAATGAATCTACCTGACCTCAAGAAGCTTGTTTTCTGAAATAGTATTTAAGAACTCCATAAGGCACCAGCTTAAAGAAGAGGCCTAGGAAGTGCTCTTTCACCTTGAATACCCACACATAGTAAGGATTAGAACACACCAAAATTTCATCTTTTTCTGAGCTGTGCCCTCGGAATCTCTTAAGGTTCTAGTAGATGAAATTGAGGTTAACATGGTGGAGAGAAGGCAACAAGATAGGTTTCTGTATCTGCTGACATCCAGAAGAATCTCCTAATAAAGGAGAAAAGCATTCCATTCCCATCCACATACTATATACTTAAATTGTATTAGAAGTACAACAGGGTATTAACGACAATTATTGAAGCAAAAAGAGAAAAATGAAGATCTACTATTAAAAGCGGCTAGTTATTTTTTCTTTAGTTCTTGTACTTTCCATCTA
Organism: Rattus rattus; assembly: GCF_011064425.1. Lineage (NCBI taxonomy): Eukaryota > Metazoa > Chordata > Mammalia > Rodentia > Muridae > Rattus > Rattus rattus. The sequence continues at coordinate 18,311,024 of NC_046166.1, read as the reverse complement.
GTGTTTCCAGACCAGCAGACGCAGAATTGAGTTACCAAACTGCAAAGGATGAGAGAATCATATGGAAGGAAAGTACTTCAGCAAAACAGTACAAACTATTGAAAGAAGCAGAAATTTATGTCGCTAGAATAGACTAATAGAAGAGGAACAAACAAATAAAAGCTGAGGTGGGAAGGTCACTCATCATGAATCACTTCTGTATTGTGAGAAGGTTAATTTAAGATGGAGTAATCTCCTATTCCATATTTTTTGTAGTCAAAGACCATAACATAGGAATCATAACAGGAGAATAGGAGCTTTATTCTCCACACTAAACAGAAATTAAGACTAAGATTCAGCAAGGAACTGAATGAAGCACTG